>NC_030434.2:25683181-25758181 GCF_001660625.3 Ictalurus punctatus
GTGAGACGTCAGTGAGGCGTCAGTGAGATGTCAGTGTTGCGTCAGTGAGGCGTCAGTGAGGCGTCAGTGAGGCGTCAGTGTGGCGTCAGTGAGGCGTCAGTGAGACGTCAGTGAGGCGTCAGTGAGGCGTCAGAGAGGCGTCAGTGAGGCGTCAGGGAGACGTCAGTGAGGCGTCAGTGAGACGTCAGTGAGGCGTCAGTGAGACGTCAATGTGGCGTCAGTGAGGTGTTAGTGAGACGTCAGTGAGACGTCAGTGTCGCGTCAGTGTGGCGTCAGTGAGGCGTCAGTGTTGCGTCAGTGAGATGTCAGTGAGGGGTCAGTGAGGCGTCAGTGAGATGTCAGTGTTGCGTCAGTGAGGCGTCAGTGTGGCGTCAGTGAGGCGTCAGTGAGGCGTCAGTGTGGCGTCAGTGAGGCGTCAGTGAGGCGTCAGTGAGACGTCAGTGAGATGTCAGTGAGGCGTCAGTGAGACGTCAGTGAGGCGTCAGTGAGGTGTCAGTGAGACGTCAGTGAGGTGTCAGTGAGGTGTTAGGGAGACGTCAGTGAGGTGTTAGGGAGACGTCAGTGAGGTGTTAGGGAGACGTCAGTGAGGCGTCAGTGAGATGTCAGTGAGGTGTTAGTGAGGTGTTAGCGTGACGTCAGTAGGCGTCAGTGAGACGTCACTGAGACGTCAGTGTTGCGTTAGTGTGGCGTCAGTGAGACGTCAGTGTGGCGTCAGTGAGACGTCAGTGTGTCGTCAGTGAGGCGTCAGTGTGGCGTCAGTGAGGCGTCAGTGTGGCGTCAGCGAGACGTCAGTGAGGCGTCAGTGAGACGTCAGTGTTGCGTTAGTGTGTCGTTAGTGTGGCGTCAGTGAGACGTCAGTGTGGCGTCAGTGAGACGTCAGTGAGACGTCAGTGAGGCGTCAGTGTGGCGTCAGTGAGGCGTCAGTGAGACGTCAGTGAGGCGTCAGTGAGACGTCAGTGAGGCGTCAGTGAGACGTCAGTGAGGTGTTAGTGAGACGTCAGTGAGGCGTCAGTGAGATGTCAGTGAGACGTCAGTGAGACGTCAGTGTGGCGTCAGTGTGGCGTCAGTGAGACGTCAGTGAGACGTCAGTGTGACGTCAGTGTGTTGTCAGTGAGACGTTAGTGAGACGTTGTGTGTGGTCTTGTTTCACTGTAGATCCTGATCGGGGCGATCGTAGAGAACAGCCCGGCGGATAAAGATGGCCGCCTGCGTCCCGGAGACGAGCTGATTTCAGTGGACGGGATCTCTGTGGCGGGAAAACCTCATCGCCACGTCATCGATCTGATGCACGTGGCGGCTCGGACCGGCCATGTCAAACTGGCGATACGGAGGAGAGTGCAGCCCGCATGTGAGTCAGACTTTAACAAAGTTAAAAGGTACAAATATTACGATTAAGAAAGACGTGGCACGGCCAATAAGCCTAGTTTAAAATGGCTGCTCTAGTATTTTAATTTTCTTCTACTATTATATATTAGGGTCCAAGCACCAGGAGTGCTTCTTTTTTGGTAGGATTCTTTTTTTTTTTCATTATTCAACACATTTTTTGAGGCGCTGGAAAACTCAATAATCTTGTTGCACAGTTCTGAAGAGCGTCGGCATGGGTGAGTGCATATTACTCTTCCTCATATCTTTAAGATGTTGACATACTGATAGCACTTCCTATTAGTAACAGGAAGTGACACTCATGTAAGAGTCTCAGGTTTGTCGATATTAGATGACATTCACTATGGGTTGCCTTCACTGATACGTATTACATCACGACATCCTGCAGCCAACGTCAGTGCTTGGACCCACAACTCGCTACTCGCGACTGTGTATGAATTGTGCGGATCCGGTGTCACATCCACAGCATTTCAACTTCGACGAAAGGAAGACGACATCAAATATACAGCAAACGTGCACTATGCCGTAACACTAGATGGAATAAAATAACAGGGATGACCCAGAATAAATAAAGGTCTGCGAGTTATAAAACTGGAGTGAGATCGGGATCGTGTTTGTGTTTCTGTGCGTCCTCAGGCGAGTCGTGTCCTCAGAACGGACGCAGCCCCGGCCCCGTGTCCACCCAGCACAGCTCACCTCGGAGTGACTTCAACTCCGGAAACTTCTCCAACAGCGCCGGCGTTCCTCAAAACCACGCCCCTAACACCACGCCCTCGCAGCCCTCGGACACCGCGGCCAGTCAGGCCAGTGACGTCGTCGTTCAGCGCAAGGAGACGGAAGGGTTCGGGTTCGTCATCATCAGTTCGCTGAGCAGGCCGGAAACAGCCGCAGCTGCTGCAGGTTAGACGACGGGTTTCCCGAGCATCGGGTTTCTTTTCTTTTCTTTATTTATGCGTCTTCCCCGTGTTGGTGTGATCTCCTCGCTGGAAAAAGAGGTAACCGTGAGCCACAGTGCCGCAAGTGTAATTGAGGGTGTGATTACTTACGCCTCGGCGCTGGTCTTTATTGCTGTGTGCGCCGTGCTGATGGCTCCGACTCGGGGCAGAGGGACACTCACTGTTTACCCTGATTACTCTAACGGAGCACAGAGCTACTAACTGTGCACCGCTTCCTTTTACTGTCATGTTTCAATAATTCATGTGTGTCTACTCAGGGGCCAAGAAAGTGCACTTCCACTCTCATTTATACTACTGCACTTACAGAGAGAGAGGGGGGGGGCGGGGGGGAGAGAGAGAGAGAGAGAGAGAGAGAGAGAGAGAGAGAGAGACTTTCTCCCTACCGCTTACTTACTTATTCCCTTATCCGTTCACTCACTCATTAATTTATTCACTTATTCCCTCACTGAATCATTTCCTTACTCCCTCACTCACTCATTAACTCATCCCCCTTATTCCCCCATTCAACTAGTCAATCACTCATTCCTCACTCACTCATTCCCTCACTCACTCATTAACTCATCCCCCTTATTCCCCCATTCAACTAGTCAATCACTCATTCCTCACTCACTCACTCATTAACTCATCCCCCTTATTCCCCCATTCAACTAGTCAATCACTCATTCCTCACTCACTCACTCCCTCACTCACTCATTAACTCATCCCCCTTATTCCCCCATTCAACTAGTCAATCACTCATTCCTCACTCACTCACTCACTCACTCACTCACTCACTCACTCATTAACTCATCCCCCTTATTCCCCCATTCAACTAGTCAATCACTCATTCCTCACTCACTCACTCCCTCACTCACTCATTAACTCATCCCCCTTATTCCCCCATTCAACTAGTCAATCACTCATTCCTCACTCACTCACTCACTCACTCACTCATTAACTCATCCCCCTTATTCCCCCATTCAACTAGCCAATCACTCATTCCTCACTCACTCATTCCCTCACTCACTCATTAACTCATCCCCCTTATTCCCCCATTCAACTAGTCACTCATTCCCACACTCACTCACTCACTCACTCACTCACTCATTATCTCATCCCCCTTATTCCCCCATTCAACTAGTCAATCACTCATTCCCACACTCACTCACTCATTCCCTCACTCACTCACTCACTCACTCACTCATTAACTCATCCCCCTTATTCCCCCATTCAACTAGTCAATCACTCATTCCCACACTCACTCACTCATTCCCTCACTCACTCACTCACTCATTCCCTCACTCATTCACTCATTTATTCACTCACTCATTCACTCCCACACTCACTCACTCATTCACTCACTCACTCATTCACTCACTCACTCATTCCCACATTTACTCATTTAGTCACTCCTTCACTCACTCACTTATTCACTCACTCACTGATTCCCACAGTTATTCATTCAATCAGTCTCTCAGTTAGTTCCACGTTTACTCATTCAGCCACTCACTCACTCACTCATTCTCACTTTTAATCATTCAGCCACTCACTTATTCATTCATTCACTCATTTCCTCACTTACTTATTCAGTCAGTCACTCATTCACTCATCACCCAATTCACTCACTCACTCACTTATTCACCCCCTTACTCATTCATTGACTCAGTTACTCACTCACTCATTCACTCACTCATTCCCTCACTTACTCATTCAGTCGGCACTCATTCACTCACTCACTCTTTTATCCCGTCACTCATTCACTCACTCACACAATCACTCACTCATTTCCACATTTACTCATTAAATCAGTCAGTCAGTCCCTCACTCACTCATTCATTAACATCCTCTCACTTACGCCTTTACTGATTCACTCACTCACTCACTCATTCACTCACTCATTCACTCACTCATTCCCTTACTGATTCACTCACTCATTCACTCACTCATTCCCTTACTGATTCACTCACTCACTCACTCACTCACTCATTCACTCACTCATTCCCTTACTGATTCACTCACTCATTCACTCACTCATTCCCTCACTCATTCACTCACTCCCTTACTGATTCACTCTCTTCTACTCACTCACTCATTCACTCACTCATTCACTCACTCATTCACTCACTCATTCCCTT
This sequence comes from Ictalurus punctatus, assembly GCF_001660625.3. Taxonomy (NCBI): domain Eukaryota; kingdom Metazoa; phylum Chordata; class Actinopteri; order Siluriformes; family Ictaluridae; genus Ictalurus; species Ictalurus punctatus. Next base: position 25,687,635 of record NC_030434.2, read on the forward strand.
ACTGATTCACTCACTCACTCATTCACTCATTCATTCACTCACTCATTCATTCACTCATTCACTCACTCATTCACTCACTCATTCCCTCACTCATTCACTCACTCATTCCCTCACTCATTCACTCACTCATTCACTCACTTATTCACTCACTCATTCACTCATTCCCTCACTCATTCACTCACTCATTCACTCATTCCCTCACTCATTCACTCATTCCCTCACTCATTCCCTCACTCATTCACTCATTCACTCACTCATTCCCTCACTCATTCCATCACTCATTCACTCATTTATTCACTCACTCATTCACTCATTCCCTCGCTCACTCACTCACTCACTCATTCACTCATTCACTCATTCACTCACTCATTCCCTCACTCATTCACTCATTCACTCACTCATTCACTCATTCACTCACTCATTCCCTCACTCATTCACTCATTCACTCACTCATTCACTCATTCACTCACTCATTCCCTCACTCATTCACTCATTCATTCACTCATTCCCTCACTCATTCACTCATTCCCTCACTCATTCACTCATTCATTCACTCATTCATTCACTCATTCCCTCACTCATTCACTCATTCATTCACTCATTCACTCACTCATTCACTCATTCACTCACTCATTCCCTCACTCATTCACTCATTCATTCACTCATTCCCTCACTCATTCACTCATTCACTCACTCATTCACTCATTCACTCACTCATTCACTCACTCATTCACTCATTCACTCACTCATTCACTCATTCACTCACTCATTCACTAATTCACTCACTCATTCACTCATTCACTCACTCATTCACTCACTCATTCACTCATTCACTCACTCATTCCCTCACTCATTCACTCATTCACTCACTCATTCACTCATAAAGTGGAAAAAATTAAAGTTGACAAAATCCCTAACTATCCATTGTCTGATGTACAGTGTGTGTGTGTGTGTGTGTGTGTGTGTGTGTGCTCTCGTGTGTGTGCTCTCATGTGTGTGCGTTCTCCACCCCCCCCCCCCCCCCCCCCCCCCCCGCCCTTCCCCCCCAGCGGTGCCTCATAAGATCGGGCGAATCATCGAGGGCAGTCCGGCTGAGCGCAGCGGGAAGCTGAAGGTGGGAGATCGGATCCTGGCGGTGAATAATCAGTCCATCGTTAGCATGGCTCACGCCGACATCGTTAAACTCATCAAAGACGCGGGACTGAGCGTCACGCTGCGCGTCGTCACACAGGACGGTAACGACCATGTCGAATGTCACACCTTCCTCACATTACTGTAGTGCTCTATACAACTGTGTGTGTGTGTGTGTGTGTGTGTGTGTGTCACTTTATTTATTAGTTTATTCTAATAGATGCATTTATAATAATGTAATCGATTTGTGTGCGTGTGTGGGTTTCAGAGACGAGCAGTACTCCCTCGGCTGCTAGCTCGGAGAAACCGAGTCCTCTGGCCCACCCGAGTCCGGTGGCACAGAATAACCAAGCTGAGACGGACACGCCCCCAGACACACACCCCAGCCCTGTCAATCAAACCAGCCCGAGCAATCAGACGAGCCCTGAGAGCCAGCCCACTCAGCCTGCAGCTGCCGCGGTGCAGATGTACACACACGACGGCAGGTGAGACACACACACACACACACACACACACACACACACACACAGACACACACACACACGAAGCATTGATAATAAATACATTTTGCTGAGAGTATACAGGACCAAGTAATTATAAAATGTTAGTTTTAATGACTCAGTGTTTGATCTCTGGTCTCTGATTGGCTGAGCAGTTACAGGTCAGAGGTCAAAGCCCGTCAGGACGTGAAGCCCGACATTCGACATCCCCCGTTCACTGATTACCGCCAACCGCCCGTGGACTACAGACAGCCTCCTGTAGCGGAGTACACACACACACACACACCACTGCTGGACTACAGACACACTGACCCACGCTCCTACACCATCACAGAGTACAGACACACACAGGTAAACACACACACACACACTGGACATCCATGAACAGGTGGATTTAAATGCATCCCCTTGTGAATGTGTGTGTGTGTGTGTGTGTGTATAGAATTTTGATTTCTTCACTGTGGAGTTGGAGAAGAGTGTTAAGGGTTTCGGGTTCAGTATCCGAGGTGGGCGGGAATACAAGATGGACCTGTTCGTGCTCCGATTGGCCGACGACGGCCCGGCCATCCGCAACGGCAGGATGAGGGTGAGTGACATCACTTCCTGTTTCCTTTTACAGCCATGACGGCCACAGGTTTGCACATCGCAGACAACATTTCTAACTTTACATTATTACATCACACACTGTTAGCGTTGTTCCTAGCTGCTCCCAGACTTATTACGCTCCATGTACGCAAAGCCACCTCGCTAACAATATGGCGGATTCACATGCGCTGTCTCCATGGCTGATTGGTGGGTTTGGAGATGGGATTCTGGGTAATGTAGTCCTGAAGTGAGACTTTGGCAATTAAGTGCTGTTTTGAAGTTCTTTGGGAGCATGCATATATATATATATATATCCATTGTTTAATGATCTTGTGTTTAACGATTCTATACGGCAAAATGAAATGGCCTTTTGATTACCGGAGCATTAGTGTTGAGCTCTGCGTGATCCGTGCGCGAAGGAAAATGCCTAAAATCCATTAAAGTAACAAACGAGTAAGCCGGAGCTCAGGACAAGCAGCCTGCTCGTTAGTGCTCATTAAGAGCTCTTTAAATGGAGTGGATCTCATTTATCTCACAGTATTGACAGGAAACTACATCAGCCAGAGAAACTGTGTGTGTGTGTGTGTGTGTGTGTGTGTGTGTGTGTGTGTGTTGAACCTGGAGCAGACCCTGCAGTGCTAATCTGATTCTGTGTGATAAATTACAGCGATCATGCAGGAAGAAGAGAAAGCTCCAAACGAATGAAAGGAAATTAGAGTGACATTAATTAATTAATTAATCACACCCCCCTTTCCATTGATGGACTTAAAGCCCCGCCCTCTCAGAGCTGCTCCTATTTACATATAAGCACTCGAAGACACACCCACACTTCCATCGATGGACTTAACACCCCGCCCTCTCTCACACACACACACACACACACACACACACACACACACACACTAAAGTATTTTTCAAAACACTCACACGCTCATTAGCCCATGACCTGTGTTCCTGTCAGCATGTTTCTCACCTCTGTGTGTGTGTGTGTGTGTGTGTGTGTAGGTTGGAGATCAGATCATAGAGATTAATGGTGAGAGCACACGGGAGATGACACACACTCGCGCCATCGAGCTCATCAAGTCCGGCGGAAACAGAGTGAGACTGCTGCTGAAGAGAGGGACGGGACAGGTACCGGAGTATGGTGGGTTTACACACACACACACACACACACACACATACACACAGAATGTGTATTTCAATATAATGAATAATAATAGTAATACACTAAGAAGCTTATTTTGCTCTGTAGCACGTCCTGCGGTGTGTGTAATGTTTACAGGAGTGATTCACACACACACAGATTTCCCGTGATGAACGATAACAAACACTGATGATGTAGAAACAAGTACAGCGCTTGTAGAGCCGGTATAATCCAACCCCTGCTGAAAAAACCCCCAAGTAGAAGCCATTACAGAAATTCTACTGGTTTCCACTACAAATACCATTAAAAGAATTAACAAATGTAGCGTGTTTTGGGCCATCGTCTATTAGGATTTTAATGGTTTCTATTGGTTTCCACTAGACATAAACCTGCCACCAATAGAACCCAACACATTACCAGTAGAGACCCACAAGGACCATTATAGTTTCCATTATAACCAACACAATTCCCATTATAACCATTAAAACCATTCAGATTTCTGTAATGGTTTCTATTGGGTTTTTTTTTCCCCAGCAGGGACGGTTCTCATATAACACAATATAAATAGTAAATAAATACGCACATTTAAAAATAAAAACACACGGACTCTGATGCATATCATCTCTGCGCTCACTGTAGTGATATAAACATCAGGCTCTGTACTGGAACGTGGTCAGTAATGTTTTGGCCATTCAGAGATAAATCTGTAGAGTTTATATTTCACTAAATATAAATGGATTATTTTTATTTGGAACCTGGAAACTATTTGAAATGTTTATTTTTAAAAATTGCTATTACATTTAAGTTGAGGTTATTTATAGCCCTGCTTATTAGACTGAAATTCAAATTAAACCCGTTCGACCCATTAAATATGAATATGTAAAAAATATCAAAAATATAAAAAATATAAATGATATAAGAATATAAAAAATATCAAATGAAACCCATTCGACCCATTAAATTTAAATATAAAAATATTTTTTTTAAAATATGAAATATATCAAATATAAAAAATTAAACCCATTCGACCCATTAAATATAAATATATAAAAATATAAAAATATATAAATATATAAAAAATAGAAATAATATAAAATTAAACCCGTTCGACCCATTAAATATGAATATGTAAAAAATATCACAAATATCAATATAATAAAAAAAAATATAAAATATTTTTTATAAAATATAAATAATATAAGAATATAAAAAATATCAAATGAAACCCATTTGACCCATTAAATATAAATATAAAAATATAAAAATATATAAAACATATTAAATTAAACCCATTCGACCCATTAAATATAAATATAAAAATATAAAAAAATATAAAACATATAAAATTAAACCCATTCGACCCATTAAATATAAATATAAAAAATATAAAAAATTGAAATAATATAAAATTAAACCCATTCGACCCATTAAATATAAATATAAAAATATAAAAAAATATAAAACATATAAAATTAAACCCATTCGACCCATTAAATATAAATATAAAAAATATAAAAAATTGAAATAATATAAAATTAAACCCATTCGACCCATTAAATATAAATATAAATATATAAAAAATATTATTTAAAATTTAAAAAATAAAAATATAAAAATATAAATAATATAAAATTAAACCCATTCGACCCATTAAATATAAATATAAATATATATAAAAAAATTCAATAAAAAAAAATATATATAAAAAAATATAAAAATATAAATAATATAAAATTAAACCCAATCGACCCGTTAAATATAAATATAAATATATATAAGAAAAAAATTTAAATAAAAAAAATATATAAAAAAATATAAAAATATAAATAATATCAAATTAAACCCATTCGACCCGTTAAATATGTTATTATTTAGTCTAATAACTCAATAATAAATCTAATAACTTTACTTTATACTGGATTGTGATTTTTTTTTACCACTGCAGTAATTCTTTTTTTTTTTTTAAATCACAGACCCTCCTTTAAGAAAAAGAAATCAATTCAAAATGGCCGCCACTGCTGCCGTTCTGGCAGCTCTATACACAAAATGTCGACTATATGATGTGATTTAAAGCTCCGGTTTTAGATGTATTTTCAGTCTCTGAGCCTCACGGTGTTTAAACCTGTTCACGCTTTAATCTGTCCATCTACCGGTCTGATCAGACGCATGCTCTGTGTATTTATAACAGTGTTATTATATAGTATCTACTCACTTTCTTCTCACTGCAACCTCTCCTACTGTCTCTCTCTCTCTCTGTCTCTCTCTCTGTCTCTCTCTCTGTCTCTCTCTCTGTCAGTCTAACCTGTCTAACTGCAGAATAACATGTTGATCTCCGGCTGTTGTTCTAACCCTAATGATTGGTCTAGGTTGTTACTTCCCCTCTTATAGGAATGGTATCTTCCAGCCTCTCCATGTGCATGAAAAGTGAAACGCATGGCTCCCCATATTTCTTCCTAATGGGCCAGTCTAAAGACACGGTTTGTAACAGACTTTGCAGCATGCCTTCTAACGCTAGACTTCTCATGCTGACTCACGGTGTGTGTGTGTGTGTGTGTGTGTGTGTGTGTGTGTGTGTGTGTGTGATGGAGTGAGGTTTTGATGTGTGATGAGTTTTTAGCTTAATCTGGTAGTTTGGTTTTCTACGTGTGTTTGGGGTGTTTTTATTCCTTTCCTAACAGAGATCCGGGTTTGCATTTGTCTTCAGAATGGGTTCAGCAGGTTAACTGGAAATGTCACAGAACGTTAATAATTACGCCGGGAAAGTTCCTGGTGTTCAGAGTCGGGTTATGCAGCCGTGGATTTTCCGAGCTCCGCATTCAGATTACTGAAATCACCTGCGTGTGGTTCACACCACCGAGGTTGCCAGATTGTTCTCGAGTAAGAGCGTCCGAGACGGAGTTTTTCGACAGCCTCTGGACGAGAGCTAGAGTTTTTCAACAGCGTCTAGACAAAAGCTGGAGTTTTTCAACAGCGTCTAGACGAGAACTGGAGTTTTTCGACAGCCTCTGGACGAGAGCTAGAGTTTTTCAACAGCGTCTAGACAAAAGCTGGAGTTTTTCAACAGCGTCTAGACGAGAACTGGAGTTTTTCGACAGAGTCTAGACGAGAACTGGAGTTTTTCAACAGCGTCTAGACGGGAGCCAGAGTTTTTCAACAGCGTCTAAACGAGAACTGGCATTTTTCAACAGTCTAGACGAGAACTGGAGTTTTTCAACAGCGTCTAGACGGGAGCCAGAGTTTTTCGACAGCGTCTAGACGAGAACTGGAGTTTTTCAACAGCTTCTAGACAAGAGCCAGAGTTTTTCAACAGCGTCTAGACGAGAACTGGAGTTTTTCAACAGCGTCTGTATGAGAGCCAGAGTTTTTCAACAGCGTCTAGACGAGAACTGGAGTTTTTCGACAGCGTCTAAACGAGAACTGGCGTTTTTCAACAGTCTAGACGAGAACTGGAGTTTTTCAACAGCGTCTAGACGGGAGCCAGAGTTTTTCGACAGCGTCTAGACGAGAACTGGAGTTTTTCAACAGCGCCTAGACGAAAACTGGAGTTTTTCAATAGCGTCTGTCTCAGAGATGGAGTTTTTCGACAGCGTCCAGACGAGAGTCTGAGTTTTTCAACAATGTCTAGACAAGCGCCAGAGTTTTCCAACAGCGTCTAGACCACCACCTTTAAACACAAGCACTCACCTTTAAACCTGAAACAAACCTCCGTTCAGAAAACGTGGAGACGTTGCACACCTTGTGGTCATGGAACCGTGATGTGTGTGCGGGATGTGGGAGATTTTATCACTCTTTTAATTCACTATTTTTATTGACAGAATGAATAAAGCAATGCCGATGTTTGTGATCATTGGATGCGCGGTCCTGTAGGGAGAACGCGATGGCGGTGTGAAGGAGAATCTGACCGAGCGCTCGTCTGCTCCGCTCACAGAGACACTTTAACCTCATTCGGCGTTTTATCCTTAAACACGCGTCTCCTCCGATGTCCGATATCGGCCCTTTAAAGGGACGCTATTATTAATGGACAGATTGCGTCGTACTTCCGTGTTTAATATCGGTCCTGAATGTGTTCTGAGCGTATTTACAGACAAATATAAAGTTCATGCGATGACTTAAACCTGCTCCTCTCTCGGCCCGACGTCTCGCAAGAAAAACGGAACGTTCAAGGTCAGGATCGAGCGAAACCCACATTCTGTTTTACTTACTTACTTGGACACCGCCTGCTGCAGTGCACTGTGGGATATAATGAGCTTAAATCCCTTTACGACCCGGCTCTATCTTTTCCTCCCCCGAGCCACATAAATCCATGAAATATCTCAGTCCCGTACACACTCCACAGGCAGCGGGAGCGCTAAATCACCCGCTCCCGGAGCACAGAGCACGCCGGGAATTGTGGGAATCTGTTTGCATGTCTGTGTGAATGAATTGTCCCGGGCCTCATTTGTTGGCCTGCGTCCATAAAAGTGCCAGTTTGATTTTCTGCGTGTGTGAGTGTGTGTGTGTGTGTGTGTGTGTGTGTGTGTGTGTGTGAGTGTGTGAGAGTGTCTGTCAGTGCGTATGTACACTCACACTGCCAGTCAAAAGTTTCTGAACAAAACAAAACTCTATAAATATTCTATTAAAGCCGCAGTGTTGAATTCTTTTTCTCGATCTGTAAGAGTAAGATTGTTGTTTTTGTTTTTTTATATACAAATTCGGAATATTTGAAATTTGTTTCTTTGTTTCAGACTTCCGATGAAACTTTTCCGACCCTGAAACTGGGCTTGGGCTGAAACAGAGCTGCTCGTATCCGCTCGTTTTCTTCTTCTTCTTCTTCTTCTTCTTAAACTCGTTGAATATTTATGGTTTTAATTTATGATTTTGAAGGCTTGGAAATATTTTCATGGGAATTGCAATTCACCTCACAGCCAGCAGGAGGACTGTTACATACTGCTCCTTTAAATACATGTTCTACCAAAAATACTGAAATAACTGTTTTATTTAGTGATTACACAGACATCATAATAATAATAATAATAATAATAATAATAATAATAATAATAATAAGTTGGCACGTATTCCGATGCGGTTCACCGATTCCACGGACATGTACGAAGCTTGAGTCACGGTCAGTATGTCAGCTACGACTTACTCAAAAATACGCCGGATATACAGTCGTCTTTTTTCCACCAATGAAAATCGAGCCAGTTGACACGTGAATCTGTTTTTTTTTTTAACGCTACAATATTATTAACCGCCCCTCTGTAAGCCCCGCCCCTTCCTCCAATCTCACGTTCATGGCGTTTTCCTCTCGTCTCGACTCGCTTTTCCTGTTTGAAGGACGTGCTGCCGTGGCGTCCTCGCTTTCTGTCAGGGTAAATGGTGAGCGTTTGAGTTTGTCGAACTGGGGTTATCGAGTTTTCTCTGGGGTTTTTTTTTGTGTGTGTGTTTTTTTCGCGCTCTCGAATCGGCGAATCTGCGATTGCGTGAAATAGTTCCGCGCGTGAGCTTTTAGCCGTACTCGTGTCCGACGCGTGCGAATCGAGGAGCGCTTCGGCTGAACGCGCGTCGTGATGACGTCACGTGATATTCCTCCGAATATCGCGGCGTTTGCTTGATTTTGCCTCCATTTCTGCGGTCGCACAATCCTGGAGGGACCGATTATCAGTGTCAGTCCACGTATCTGTTTGTAGAATAAAGCATGCTGTGTGATGGAGTGTAACTACTTCTTTGTGTTGTACAGTTTGTATCTGTGTGTGTGTGTGTGTGTGGGTGTGTGTGGCGATTATTTATTAGCATTCATGTTTCCCCAGCAGATAGCTCCGCCCCCTGGGATCCTAACCCTACAGCCTCCTCAAGCGTGTCGGAAGTAGCTCCGCCCCTCGAGAGCTTAACCGACCCATCGCCGTCATCCCATGTGAACCCATCTACAGAGCCACCTCACACGCCGCCGATCGCTACGGAAGCCCCCGAAAGCTGCCACCAGGGTCTTAAAGCGGCGGAGAAGGCGGGCGCGGGGTCCAGCAGGGGGCAGAACCGGCACCGGGAGGGCAGCAGAGCCAGACGCCGAAGCTCCGGTGGAAACAAGGGGCACCAGAGTCGTTCCGACGACACGAAAGCGGAACCCGGCAAGAGTCGATCCAAAGAGCGGAAACGAGACCTGCTTAAACCCCTGCGAGGCGGCGTCGAGGTCGACAGGGGTGGCGTGGAGGGCGTCGGAATCGTGCAGCAGGTCAAAGGTCAGGCGCGTGAGCCAGACAGGGGGACGGGGGAGAGAAAGACGTCCAAGAACACCAGCAGCATGGCGAGCAGGAAGGCGACCGTGTCCCCAGGGCCGTGGAAAATCCCAGGGTCGGATAAACTCCCGAGCAGCCTGCGTTCAGCCTCGTCCACCATCAGCAGATAAAACACACACACACACACACACACACACACACACACACGGTTATCTTCGATTAGCCCTGAAGTGATGATCAATAAGCCCCAAAAAACGAAAGAAAACCCCTGTCGATTCAGTTTGAATGATTTGCTCTGAAATCCTGGACCTCAGAGCCACAAAGATCCCGGATCCGTCTCCCACGACCCTCACGTCCACACGTCCCTCACGTCCCTCACGTCCCTCACGTCCTCACGCGCTCACAGACAGACACGCATTAAGTTATATTTGATTTCTAAATTATTCTTTTAAAGAGACATGACACCCACCACCTTAAAAACTGGAAGTGTGTTTTTTCTCAGAAAAGAAAGTGATGACGACGACGATGATGATGATGATGATGATGATGATGATGGATGTGTGTCGCGTCGGAGGAGAAACATCAAAACCGAACTGTCCCATGCATCAGAACCACGGCGGGTTTTATACGCACGGGGGAACAGATTCCGTCTTAACGGAGAAGAAGCAGACGACGGATGAAGGACGTAACGCAGGAGTTTATTCCCATGTGTTCTGCCTTAAAAGAAAGAAACTGCAGATATCTAATAAACACACGGATGATTAGAGAAAGACGTATATTATATTATATTATATTATATTATATTATAAACAGAGATATATATATAACATGCCACATGAATACACATAAGTGTAAATACACTCACCGCTGTTTCACTCTCAACAACACAACCTCCGCCACGCTTCCTCCTCGGAGCCGTCCGATCCGTCTCCTGCTCCCGCCTGCCGTTGTCCGTCAGCCAATCAGCATCGAGACGCTTTAGCGATCGTCGCTTCGAGTCCACGTGAATCAGAAGAAGGTTCGGGTGACCAAAAAACGCCGTTAACTTCGACTCTTTTTTTTTTTTTTTTTTTTACGCTTCAGGTACGAGAATCGGGGAATATTTACGAACTACATCGCAGTGCTAATGCTGAGGAGTCTTTCTAAAAAAAAAAATGTACAAAAAAAAAAAAAAAAATGACGTTCGGTAGCTGGGTTCCGTATACATCAGCAAAACGTTAACTTTTGACTTTCAAGAATGTCGATTCGTCACGGCTTTTTCGTGTGTTTGGAGAATTATTATTATTTTTTTTTTCAGTTGGTCGTCTGAAAGGTTTCGAATAACATCTGGGCTTAATTATCAGCTGGTAAGTTACCAAGCCTGTCCAACGAAGCATTTACACTTAGCCACACCCACACAATTCCATAAAAGGCAAATCGAGCACGGAATGGAAACTAAATGGTGAAAGAGCCTCTCCTAAGTGCTAAATATCCCAGTATTTCAGCACCTGGGCTACCACGGACTCCCTCTATCTCTTCCTGCTTTTATAAGGCGCCATTACTTTTGTCCCGATTGAACGGCTAGTTTATGGACATAAACTTGACCGAGTAAACTGCCGTATAAAATCTCAGTCGATCGGTCGAGGTTCTCATTAGCGAGTCTCCTTATATGGAAATTCCCGTATAATTTACCTCCTATAATAGACTAATCTACAGCGGATGTTTTTAGAACAGCCCCGCCCACAACGACCTCTGATTGGCTGTGAGCCATTTTCCGTAAACTTAAACAGACATAACGCCATTTTTCCTGGATTTCACCGTTTCTACGGAAATCGACGGCAAAAAAAAAAAAAAAGCGGCTTTTTTTTAACCATAAACTTCCTTATCGACATTCCTTAACCCGGAGTAATGTGTGTACTATAAACAGATCCTTATTTTCACAGGAAGGCGGGATTTCTGAAATTCCAGCTACTACGTTACTATCCGAGTCTCTATTTTCATACACAGACAAACTACAAGATACATTTAAAAACACACACACACACACACACACACACACACACATATATATAAAGAGAATTATATCATGGATGAATAGGTGATGTCGCACCTTTATTTTGCAGTTAATAAATAACAATAAAATATATTAAAATGATTTTATTTTTTCAAATGTATTCCATGATTGTGGTTTAACAATGAAGGACTGTGTTTTTGTGGCTACTTCACTTTACTTCACTTCAAAAAATATGCATTTTTTTCCCCCCTGTAATTTATTTTCATTTATTTTCTTAAATATGCAAAAATGTATTATGATGTGGGGTAAAATAAATAAATAAATAAATAAATTTAAATAAAAAAAAACATTATTTTAAAATAAAGAAATATACATAAATTCTATAGATATACTGAAATACTGATATATATATATATAAATATATCAAATAAAGAGTGCCTATGAAATGACCTGTCGTAGAAATGTACCCGCGGGATATCGACGGAAAAGTTCGATGTATTATTTTTTAAATGGTTCTCACGCTGTGATGTTTTGTTTCAGATCTCTTGCTTTATTTTTATTACTTTGAAACATTTTCTTTACAGAGGAATCCTCCGACTTCACGGTAAAGCTTTCCACAAAGCCATCAGTGCAATGTAGCAGCGTGTATCACGTCATCTCACACAGACACACACCTCTATGCGTGAGTACTGCAGATAGCGGGACAAGCTGGAAGAGGAACGTTCGTTGCACAGAGCCGGACGCTTTCGGGTTGAAAACGGGATTAGACGGAAATCTACTACCTTTAAGCGGTTATCGAGACGGTCGACGCGAAGCTCAACCAAATACCTGCAAAGTAATTCCCACCTTTACACGTGACAGCGAAAAAGACTTAGTAATATATAAACCTCCGTGTGTGTGTGTGTGTGTGTGTGTGTGTGTGTGTCTTTTATTCCTCTTCTAACACAGCAATTTACCGACGATTAAAATTTCCGATTCCTTAAAGGATGAAACTTCGTACGTTTTTATCCGTTTACGGTTGCATTTGAAGGTCGTTCCTGTTCCCACGTACGTTACAGCAGCTATAAACAGTCGTTCCTTCAGCTCAGTCTCTCTCTCTTCTCTCCCTCTTGTTCGGTTAATAAGACCAAATGAAACGCAGCTTTTTTGTTAGCGAGAAACCGTGAACTCCTCCGTACTGAAGATGTCGTAAAAACCTCTGACACTGGAGACTCCTTCCATAAATGTACAATAAACACCTCTTTGCATAAATGTCAGCTTATCAACAATTGCATACTATTTTGTATGATTTGGAGCGTCTCTGGCAACACGCTTTAAACACAGAGTATTACTTCTGCTATTATTATTATTATTATTATTATTATTATTATTATTATTAATGATGCTTGGATTTAGACCACACCCACACATATAATTGGACGTTTCACCCGTTAATATTGAGTGTATTCAATATTGAAAGAAATCACCCAATCTGGCAACACTGTCTGAAGCATCTCTCCCTGTGATGAGTCTCTGTGATAAGTCCTTGTGATAAGTCCTTGTGATGAGTTCCTATGATTAATCCCTATGATGAGTTCCTATCATGATTCCCTGTGATTAATCCTTGTGATTAGTCCCTGTAAAGAGTTCCTATGATGAGTCTCTATGATGAGTCCATGTGATGAGTCCATGTGATGAGTCCATGTGATGAGTCCATGTGATGAGTCCCTGTGATGAGTCCCTGTGATGAGTTCCTATGATGAGTCCCTGTGATGAGTCCATGTGATGAGTTCCTATGATGAGTCCCTGTGATGAGTCCATGTGATGAGTCCATGTGATGAGTCCATGTGATGAATCCCTGTGATGAATCCCTGTGATGAGTCCCTGTGATGAGTCCATGTGATGAGTCCATGTGATGAGTCCATGTGATGAGTCCTTGTGATGAATCCCTGTGATGAGTTCCTGTATCCGGAAAGTATTCACAGCACTTCACTTGTTGCACATTGTGTTATGTTACAGTCTTATTCTAAAATGGATTAAATTCATTATTTTCCTCAGAATTCTACAAACAACACCCCATAATGACAACGTGAAAGAAGTTTGTTTGAAATCTTTGCAAATTCATTAAAGATAAAAAACAAAAAAAGCACACGTACATAAGTATTCACACCCTTTGCTCAATACTTTGTTGAAGCAGCTTTGGCACCGATTACAGCCTCAAGTCTTTTTGAGAATGATGCTACAAGCTTGCACACCTATTTTTGGGCAGTTTCTCCCATTCTTCTTTGCAGGACCTCTCAGGCTCCATCAGGTCGGATGGGGAGCGTCGGTGCACAGCCATTTTCAGATCTCTCCAGAGATGTTCAATCGGGTTCGAGTCTGGGCTCTGGCTGGGACACTCAAGGACATTCACAGAGTCGTCCTGTAGACACTCCTTCGTTATCCTGGCTGTGTGCTTAGGGTCGTTGTCCTGATGGAAGATGACCCTTCACCCAGTCTGAGGTCCAGAGCGCTCTGGAGCAGATTTTCATCAAGGACGTCTCTGTACATTGCTGCGTTCATCTTTCCCTCGATCCTGACTAGTCTCCCAGTTCCTGCCGCTGAAAAACATCCCCACAGCATGATGCTGCCACCACCATGCGTCACTGTAGGGATGGTATTGGCCATGTGATGAGTCGTGCCTGGTTTCCTCCAGACATGACGCTTGCCCTTCAGGCCAAAGAGTTCAATCTTTCTTCAATCTTTGGTCTGAGAGTCCTTCAGGTGCTCCATGTGGGCTGTCATGTGGCCTTTACTGATGAGTGGCTTCCGTCTGGCCACTCTACCGTACAGGCCTGATTGGTGGAGTGCTGCAGATGGTTATTCTTCTGGAAGGTTCTCCTCTCTCCACAGAGACACGCTGGAGCTCTGTCAGAGTGACCATCGGGTTTTGGGTCACCTCCCTGACTAAGGCCCTTCTCCCCCGATCGCTCAGTTTGGCCGTCGGCCAGCTCTAGGAAGAGTCCTGCTGGTTCCAGACTTCTTCCATTTACGGATGATGGAGGCCACTGTGCTCACTGGGACCTTCAGTGCTGCAGAAATGTTTCTGTACCCTTCCCCAGATCTGTGCCTCGATACAATCCTGTCTCGGAGGTCTTCAAACAATTCCTTGGACTTCATGGCTTGGTTTGTGCTCTGACATGCGTTGTTAACTGTGGGACCTTTTATAGACAGGTGTGTGCCTTTCCAAATCATGTCCAATCAACTGAATTGACCACAGGTGGACTCCCATCACGTTGTAGAAACATCTGAAGGATGATCAGAGGAAACAGGACGCACCTGAGCTCCATTTTGAGTGTCATGGCAAAGGCTGTGAATACTTATGTGGTTTTTTTTTTTAAAATAAATTTGCAAAGATTTCAAACAAATGTCTTTCACGTGGTCATTACGGGGCATCGTTAGTAGAATTCTGAGGAAAATAATGAATCCATTTTGGAATAACGCTGTAACATAACAAAAATGTGGGAAAAGTGAAGCGCTGGGAATACTTTCCAGATGCACTGTATGTATATATATATAAAATATATTGAACTTTTATGGAGGGAGTCTCCGGTGTCAGAGGTGAAGCTGTAACTTTAACTTTCTCGACGTCTTCAGGACACAGCACTTCACACCTTTTGAGGTTTCTCTGTAACAAAAGACGACAAGCTGTGGGGGTTTTTTTTTGTTGGTCTAATTAACTTCAAGAGAGGAGAAAAAGGGGGGCTGGTGAGGGAACGGACGATAGATGCAACTATAAACGGATAAAAAAAAACTATAATGTGTAGATCTTTCAATTAAAACCTGCAATAGATGGCAAATCACGCGGCGTAAGAAGAATAAAACACGTGCTGTTGTAGGGAAATAATCGACTTCAGGGTGGTAACAGTGACTCGGCTTCGTCACACCACACACACGCGCACACGCACACACACACACACACACAGAGTGTTTCTTTCCTTACGTTTAGTCCAGAATATGTTCTTTCAGGTTTTTATGACATCGCTAATACTAACATGAAGCTTTTAATGCATCTGATTCTTGCCACGCTGTCTGTGGACTGTAGACTGATGATGATGATGATGATGATGAAGATGATGATGATGATGAAGATGATGATGATGATGATGATGATGATGATGAAGATGATGATGATGATGAAGATGATGATGATGATGATGATGATGATAAGGGACTGGATTCTGAATCACTGTGTAATGTTCTATATTATTAGACAACACTTGATACACACACTCAGTGTACTATTCACACACACACACACACACACACACACACACACAAGACTGTACATCAGCTATTTTTTAAGAAATGCAACTGTACGGATATAATAACTTTTACAGGACGACTTGTTTATTGTATAAATACTGAGAACTACTGTCAAATAAAACCTTGCTATGGTGTAAAATATGTTCACTAAAAGCCTCCGTGGTGATTTTGTCTAACCGACACAGCATCTGTCTCGGGATGAAGCATTTCGATCGGTTCTAATGTTCATTCTGCGCTTAGACTTCTGAAATGGTCAGATGAAGCGGACGGATGTGAATGGACGGGCGAATTACTCATTCAGAAGTGGCTCAGAAACAAGTGGTCCGTACGCCATCAATCGATAAAATCCGGTATTAAAAGGTTTTAAAAGATTTCGCATTACCCGGATATCAATCCCTCGGGAATAATTATCGTTCGGACGTCTGAAAAAAAAACAAAACAAAGCGCCATTTTACAGCGTGGGCTTCACGGGGATTATTGAACATCCACGAAGCCGTGATGCTGCCACCACCGTGCTTCACAGTGGGGATGGTGCATGCTTGTGCAGTGTTCCTGGGATAGACTCCGGATCCACCGCCAGCCTGGCCAGGATAAAGCTCTTTCTCAAGAGGAACGAATGTCAATGTTTGGAAGAGTCTCTCTGGGATGTTCCTCAGTCTTCGTGATGCTCCATGACGACGAACAAACTTTGGATTCTTCCAGAAACACATCTATTTATACTCCATTCGATTCATTACGTGACTTCATTACGTAGATCTCGTTCAGGGGTGAATACTTATGCGGTCACAACTCTTGTGTTTTTTTACACACGCACACTTCAGTAAAAACGCCTTCAGAAGTGATGAAGTGAAGCATTTCTACATTAAACGACACTGTAAAGAGCAGTGAACATCAGGAGTCTGAGGTAGTGTGTGTGCAGTGTTATAAGGAAATGATCTGGGAGCGTGTTGGAGAATCTGCTGTGGTTCTTCTGGAGACTCGGACGGTCACTCGGTTTTGTTTCTGCAGGAAAAACCCAGCAGGCTTGGTTATGTTTTTAATCTGAAAAGTGCAGAAGTCACAAAATAAACATCTATAACAAAATCTGTACTAGAGAAAATCAAGCTCCTAAGACTTTTGCACGGTACTGTAGAGTACAATCCCAAATGAAGTCCATTTCAGAACATTTCAGAATTTTTGTTTTATTCATTATTTATCAAACTTTTTTGTAATTTATTAAACAGGGTCATTTCCTAATAGTTTGCAGCTGAAAAGGTTAACAAGGTCGACATTACTTTATTTAGTATCTACATAGATTTTATTATTTATTGATCTTTTTTTTTTTCCAACTGCTGGTTAATTTACTTTCTGTTAATACCAATGTATTCGTTTATCCTCGCCTCTAGATGCCGCTGTCGAGTTTAACATTAACTTCTCCTGTGTTTATGGAAAAACCAACGAAGAAGCGGGTTGTATCCCAAACGGCTATGTGCTTTCTGTATCCGTGCGCTCCGTCTAGGGTTTCAAAAGACGGCTTGTACAGTCTATGTAGTGCACTAGGAGTAGGAATAGAGCGCGGTTTGGGACCGAGCCATCGGGACGACGCGAAGGCGCAAAATTAGCCGCGTTACAAAACGTTGGTTAATCACAGCTGAGAGTTAATTACAGTCAATATGGAATGGTAAAGTTTTTTTTAATTTATTTTTATTAAATGTTCTTGTTATGTTATGTAATGTAATTATTCTGTCTTGTTTACTCGCTTAAGATTGAAGCGTGGAGCGGTAACTGAGTAAGCTAGCTGAGTTGTTAGCTTGCTAATATGCTAGCTGGCTAAACCGCACATGTCAAACTTAACGGGGATTTATTTTTAGTTTATAAAAAGATTGTTTTTAAAAAAAAACAAATAAAAGTAAATAGTATGTGTAAGCTATTTAGAGAATGAAGCGCATTCTACGTGTTGTATTAGTATAAGTTAGTTAGCTTGAATAAAAGTGAAAGCTGAAAAGACTATAATTATTATAAAACTATTGTTTTAATTCATTTTAAACCATTTTTATACGTCTTAGGAAATGTCCCGATTCTTTTGTCCATTTTAGAGCTTTGTGTTTTGGTTAAAACCTGGCTGTTTACGGGCGAAGTGTCGTTCTCGAAGGAGTCGTTTCTTTGAACCGACTCTTTCAGGTAACGGTTGAGAGTCGACTCGCACCAATGAGCCCTTTTTTGTTGTTGTTTTTAAACTTTCCTCTGCTCATTATCCTCTTCTACTCCTGTAATGTAGTTTAATCGCAGTATTTGGAAAGCTTTGAGCAAGCGTCTGAGCTTTAACAGACCTCTGAGCTGTTTGTTAGAGTGAACCGATTCATCTTCACGCTTTATTCGGCTCAGAGTCGTGCTGTGGTTTTAAGCGCACCTATTACAGTTTTTTCAAACATTCCCTTTCATGTAGTGTGTTATATACGTAGCTGTTTGTGAATGTAAAAAGTCTGCAAAGTTTTTTTTTTTTTTAAATCAAAGCGCACGACAAACGGAGTTATCGACTCCCAAAAGAAGGAACCAATTCTGCACATCTGAAATGAGTTGCAAGAAATTCCAGACTTACTTCCTGTACTAACCTACGTAGGTTTGTACCAAAAAGCCCCGCCTCTCGTCTTCATCAGCTGCTCGCTGGTAGACCAGTCACAACAGACTGGGATGTCCGACCAATCAGAGCAGAGTATGCTCTCTGAAGGGAGGAGTTTAGAACGAATCCTTTAGAATGGATCATTTAATGAGTCGTTTTTGACACTGGAAAAAAAGGTAACGCTGCAGTTTGAATTATGAGCATGTTAAAGTGTGTTGTTTTTGTTGTTGTTTTTTTTCCTTGGATGTGTGTAAATCTATTGTATGAGACCTTTAAAACAAAATTAGGCACGTTTCAAATCCATAATAGGTGTGCTTTAATGCTTTCATAAATTAAATCATATAAAACTTTTGTTTCTTTGTCTGTGTAAATAGATAAAGTGTGGAAACGTGACCTACATCCCATATGTCATGTCATTATTTATTGGAAAAACCTGTTACTGGTCAGAATATTGAGATTTTGAGTTGTCCATGCAGAATCTAAAGTCCAGGATCTGGATCTGTAAGCTCAACCCGTAACCCACACAACGCTGTACCACGTGATACAGTACATTACACACTCGGATCCAGCCCCAAACACACTTCACCTCCCGACTCCGCCCCCTGGAGTTTTTGCTCAACTTCACTCAGATCCCTCCAGAAAGTCAGAGCCGGGTCAGGTCCGACTCCGCCCCCTGGACTTTTTTCTCACCTCCACTCAGATATATCCAGGTAGGAAGAGCTGGATCAGATCTGTCCAGGTGAGAGGATCAGATCGGACTCCACCCCCTGGACTCTTTGCTGAACTCCACTCAGATCCATCCAGGTAGGAGGAATCGGATCAGATCAGGTCAGGCTCCACCCCCTGGACTTTTCTCTCTGCAGTGAGGAGTACTAAAAGAAAACAAACTAGAACATGAATAACAATGAGTCATTTTGGAGCTGAAAGAGTCGACTCTTATTGGTGAGCTGAGTCAAATGAATTGACACAATAACCGAGCAACTCTCTGCAAGCTTCTCTTGCTGAGTTATGATGAGACATGATGGAGGCATGTTAAATGACTTTTTGTGGCTTGCTCTCTGTGTGTGTGTGTGTGTGTGTGTGTAGGAGTCAGAACTGGCTGAACTCTCCGGTGGTTCGAGATTCAGAAGTGACGCGAGCCGCCCGAAGGAAAAGCTCACACAAGAAGGTGGCGTGTATCCTTACCAAGCACCACAGAGTCTCCTCTGCTGGATTTGGAGTCGGATCTGTTTAAAAATTCCATGTCCGTGTAGGAATTCTGGGCTCTCTGACCCAGACCCGATCCCGATAGTCCCCAGGGTCCAACGTTCTGCCCTTTTAAAGCCCCGTCACTGTCTATAACCATTTCTCACGAAAAATATATTCTAACATTTACACGAGCATCGCGTTTGCCCTTTAACCGCTTCCTCCAGTTCCTCTCCTGCAGGATGAGTCTCCTTCAGCCGCCAGCACCGAAACCACGACCCCGGCACGACCCCTGCTGCGTCAGACCCCCGGCTCGCTCCTCAAGCAAACGTGTAAGAGAAACCGTCGTTATAAAGGAATAACTGTAATAGTTTGCGTAAATCGAGCTGAGTCTCATCGAATGTGTTCTTGTACACAGTCACCCCGAGAAGCGCGCTCAGGAACCCGGACGTGTCGGCCATCTTAGGCACGGGGAACAGGTCTCGCTTTGTGCACACGCCTCGGCCCAAAGGCAGCCTCAGCATGGTGAGAGTCACACACTCGCTCTAACGCTCTGATCGTTTAGTAATCGCCAGCGGAAACTTGATGTGTGTGTGATCGCAGAACCTGGACGACAGCGACTGGACGAACAGTCTGTACCCGTCTCCTCTGTCTGTGCTGGGAGACGGCAGCTTCACAGACGAGATGAACATGAGCGCGGTCATGCTGAAGGAGGAGGATCCAGGAGAGGCTGGTATACACACACACACACACACACACACACACGTATTTTCGGCCTCTTCACAGCACCATTATGTTGTTTTGAGTACACACTAATGAAATGATGATAAAAATGTGTGTAACAGACAGTAAACACGGCGGGACACGGGGACAGAAACGTTGTGTGTTAGTGTTAATAATAATTCTAATCTACAGCACCGTTAATAAATCCTCCTCATCAGCAGCTCAAAAACAAAATACAGTTGGACAGTATCTGTCTATCTGTCTGTCTATCTGTCTATCTATCTATTTATTTTCTCTTCATTTTTGTCCTTCACTTTTTTTTCTCTCTCTTTCATGGAGGTGGCTTTAATTTTTTTATATAAAATATGTATATATAATATAGTAAGGTTCTCTGTTAAAACTTGTTTAGAAGCGATTTAAAAAAAAAAAAGCACCATTCTCAGATTTGACTTTTTTGTTTTTGCTTCAATCTTCTCTCTCTCTCTCTCCTTTCATTCTCTCTCTCTCTCCTTTCATTCTCTCTCTCTCTCTCTCTCTCCTTTCATTCTCTCTCTCTCTCCTTTCACTCTCTCTCTCTCTCTCTCTCCTTTCATTCTCTCTCTCTCTCTCCTTTCATTCTCTCTCTCTCTCCTTTCATTCTCTCTCTCTCTCCTTTCACTCTCTCTCTCTCTCTCTCTCCTTTCATTCTCTCTCTCTCTCTCTCCTTTCACTCTCTCTCTCTCTCTCTCTCCTTTCATTCTCTCTCTCTCTCTCTCCTTTCATTCTCTCTCTCTCTCTCTCCTTTCATTCTCTCTCTCTCTCTCTCCTTTCATTCTCTCTCTCTCTCTCCTTTCATTCTCTCTCTCTCTCCTTTCATTCTCTCTCTCTCTCTCCTTTCATACTACTCTCTCTCTCTCTACTTTCACACTACTCTCTCTCTCTCTCTCTCTCTCTACTTTTACACTACTCCCTCTCTCTCCCTTTCTCTCTCTCTCTCTCTCTCTCTCTCTCTCTCTCTCTCTCTCTCTCTCTCTCTCTCTCTCTCAGTGTCAGTCGGTCTGTTCCCAGAGTTTCTGCAGTTGTATCTGCGTCACTCCTCCACAGCTGTGTTCGAACTGCTGGACGACTATGAGACAGTCTGTCAGGATAAGGTACACTCACACACACACTCTCACACACTCACACACACACACACACACACACACTCATTTTTTTCCCCTGTTAAACTCTCAGGAGCTCTGTATGGTTTGTGTGATGGTTGTGTGTGTGTGATGGTTATATATATATATGTGTGTGTGTGTGTGTGTGTGTGTGTGTGTGTGTGTGTGTGTGTTTCAGGTGAACACACTGCGGAAGCTGGTCCTGCGCTCGTCCTCCAGTCAGCAGAAGTCATCTAAAACAGCCAGCATCACCTGGCTCCTTCAGCAGGAAACTGTCACCTGGAGACTCATCAACTCATTATACAGGTACACACACACACACACACACACACACACACACACACACACACACACACACAGTCATTCCTAAGCTGTGGTATGGGCTTGAGAAGATTGATGATTGTATCGGGATTGCAGATGGATTCCAGCTGTCACAGTGGATGTCAAGGTGGACGAGTAAAATCTCTCTCTCTCTCTCTCTCTCTCCTTTCATTCTCCCTCTCTCTCTCCCTCTCTCTCTCTCTCTCACAGGGACAGGATTCAGACAGCTATGGATGATGGTCTGATGATGGACATTACTGTAAGTGATGAGTACAAAACATCTGTTTCAAAAGAATGTAATCTTCGAGTGTTCGTTTTGCTCTTTAACACACAGCTGTGTGAGTGTGAGAGAGAGAGAGAGAGAGAGAGAGAGAGAGTAATGCTGTGTTCTGTATCAGTCTCCCAGTGAAAGTGAGAAGTCTATAATGGAGCAGGTCTTTCAGAGGGACAGCATGGTTCGACAGAGCCAGGTACACACACACACACACACACACACACACACAGTATACACCCAGTGACACTTAACAATTACTGATTCAAGTCCTAGTTTAAAGATCTTCACCTGACTGTGAGTATAAGTGTGTGTGTGTGTGTGTGTGTGTGTGTGTGTGTAGCTGGTAGTGGACTGGCTCGAGAGCATTGCCAAAGACGAGATCGGTGATTTCTCGGATAATATCGAATATTACGCCAAGTCTGTGTGCTGGTGAGTAAACACATGGAGCTGTTGATTAATTTACGAGAACAGCAGCACACAGGAGTGTTTCATTGCGTATTTCTCACTGTGTGTGTGTGTGTGTGTGTGTGTGTGTGTGTGTGTGTGTAGGGAGAACACTCTACACACTCTGAAGTTGAGGAGGGATCAGACGAGTGTGTCCTTCAGCAGACCCCTGGTGACCGAGCTCGACCCCGACGCCCCCATCAGACAGAAACGCCCTCTGGCAGACCTGGACCGAGAGGACGACGCCCGTCTGCTCAGATACATCTACACGCTCATCCGCGCCGGCATGACCGATGAGGTGTGTGTGTGTGTGTGTGTGTGTGTGTGTGTGTGTGTGTGTGTGTGTACTTCTTTAGTGCATTTATAACACCATAGATAAACTATTTGTACCACATCCTGACTGATAACATCAGAAGATACCACGCTCCAGAGAATTCTCATCTGCCTTTAAATCTTCTACACGTTGTAGACACTAGGGGGTGGTGATTACTCACTTTATCAAAGGATTTTCATTGATGTGAGTGAGACAGAAAGAGAGAGGAACTGTTTTTTCTGAGAGACGTGAGAGAGACTGTTTCAGAGAGACTGAAAGTGAGTGAGAGAGAGACGTGAGAGAGACTGTTTCAGAGAGACAGAAAGTGAGAGAGACGGTGTCTGTAAGCGTGTTAGAGATAAATACAGAAAGAGAGAGAGAGACACACACACGTTAGTCATGTTTCCACCTATATTTATGCGCATGTCGGAACATCTCATAAAAACGCTGGATGGAAACGCCAAGATACACACAAACTCTACAGATACGCACAAACGCATCCGCTCAACCGCGTGTGATCAATTCTTGATCCGATAAGAAGACGTGCGCATAAAATAGGATGGAAAGGCGTTTACCGAATACATTTCCTGATGCTTCATCAGCGCGTTCCTGTAGTATGATTGAGGACTTCCTGTTCCTCCGATCCTGTAACCTTCAGCAGGAGACACACGGAGATGTGTTCCATCCAGAGCTCCAGATAACTCGTGCTATGTGCTGGTGGTGGTGTGTTCAGCTGTCTCATGCGTCTCAGACAGCTCAGGACATTTTGTCTTTAATTTATTTATTCATTTTCATATGATTCATTTACATATGATTCATTTACATGTGATTCATCTTCATGTGATTCATATTCAAGTGATTCATTTACGTATGATTCATTTACATGTGATTCATCTTCATGTGATTCATATTCAAGTGATTCATTTACGTATGATTCATTTACATGCGTTTCATTTTCATGTGATTCATATTCAAGTGATTCATTTACGTATGATTCATTTACAGTTGATTCATTTACTAATTTGCTTCTCTTTAAATCCAGTTTTAGACTGTGATATTACAAAGGTCCTTCCAGATTATTCCTTGCTACACTGTACGAGATAACCCCAGTGAAACTGCCTGGATTCTATAATATAATTTGTTCCCCATGTTAGGTTTAAATCCACTAAAAACCGATTCGCAATTAAATAACATCACATCCTTCAAAGCATTGGCATGTTCTGCTTACTCTCACAATCCTCCAAACTCCCACACACCCAAAGTCTCCATAAACAAATGAGACCGCAGTGTATCCTACAGAAACTGAACGCTGTCCACAATGTGAAAACAACTCGGAGAGTAAGCTGGACTAACCAACAAAATTACCAAGACTGATAAACAGTCTGCACACAATAATAAATATAACGTCCTTACCTTTTAAAGACTTAACAAATAATATAACAGTGTAGCAGGTAAAGCCGAGGAGATAACACTAATAAAATTAAACAAACAGAAACTCTAACCCGGTCAGAGCATCGAAACAGAGAAGCACATTAATACAGAAGGAGATTTAAGAGGAGTGAGTCCACAAAATCTAGGTGGAGTAATGCAACGACGATATCTTCAATAAGAATCCGAACTCTGTAGAGCTGGAAGGCCGAGTGCAAGAATTAAAAATAAAAGAGCGAAAAAGACTCCGCTGTGTAGGTGATGCAGTTCACCCCGATATCAAGAGTTTAACACAGTCTCCTGCTTCCTCCGCTGAAATAAAGTCCTTCTGGACACCGTTCTATGTAATGCGAAGCCGAGCCGGGTGAAGTATTCCACAGCGAGCGCCCTCAATACCACGAAGTTGACACCGAACCTCGTTAAACGCGGCCCGGGCCCGGGCGGTCCTGGCTGTGTAGAATCTGCACACAATAGCTCGTGGTCGTTCACCAGGCTTGAGCTTCGGCTCAAGGTGGAGAGAGAGAAAGACCTACAAAGAGATAAAGAAAAGCATTCAGTCAGAGAGAGAGAGAGAGAGAGAGAGAGAGAGAGAGAGAGAGAGAGAGCGATAGACAAAACAGCTGGAGAGAGAGAGACAGAAATAGAGGGAGTTTGACAGCAAGACACACAGATACAAACAGTCAGAGAGAGAGGGAGAGAGAGAGAGAAAGAAAGAAAGGTGAGAGCTGAACACACCTGAAGTTTATTTCTCCCATTCTGTGTGTGTGTGTGTGTGTGTGTCTGTGTGTGTGTGTCTGTGTGTGTGTGTCTGTGTGTGTGTGTGTGTGTGTGTGTGTGTCTGTGTGTGTGTCTGTGTGTGTGTCTGTGTGTGTGTGTGTGTGTGTGTGTGTGTGTGTGTGTAGGCTCAGAGACTGTGTAAGAGATGTGGTCAGGCCTGGCGTGCTGCAACTCTGGAAGGTTGGAAGCTTTATCACGACCCCAACAACAGTGAAGGTCAGGGTACACACACACACACACACACACACACACACACACACACACTTGAGAATTCACTGTGTTGAACTCAATTATATCATAAACCAAGTTTCTTTTTTTATTACATTTTTTATCCACGGTGTTCATCATGTGATTTACTGTGTGTGTGTAGGGGGGGCGGAGCTACAGCCGGTGGAGGGGAATCCTCAGCGGTGTGTGTGGAAGGTGTGTTGTTGGAGGATGGCTGAGGAGGTGAGAATTTCACGCTGATCTGTCTCACTCTCTTTAATAACAATGCCAACAAACACATCACTGTCTGTGTGTCTGTCTTCCTGATTATGTGTCTGTCTCTCTCTTTCTGTGTCCTACAGTGTCCCTCTCTGTCTCCCTCTTTCCTTGGATATCTGTCTGTCGTTCTAACTGATGTCTCACATTATTCCCTAAAGCCTTGTCCCCCTATACCCCCCCCCCCGCTCTCTCCCCATCTCTCTTTCTCTCCCACCCCCCCCTCGCTCTCTCCCCATCTCTCTCCCCATCTCTCTCTCTCCCTCTTTCTCTCTCTCCCCCCTCTCTGCCCCCTCTCCCCCACTCTCTCTCTCGCCCCCTCCCCCCTCTCTCTCCCCCCTCTCCCCCACTCTCTCCTCCCCTCTCCCCCCTCGCTCTCTTTCTCTCTCTCCCCCTCCCTCTCTCGTCCCTCTTTCTCCCCCCTCCCCCCTTTCTCTCTCTCTCTCTCTCTCTCTCTCTCTTCCTCTTCCCCTCTCGCCCCCCCCCCCCCCCCCCCCCCTAAACCCAGTCCAACAGTGTTTTAGGGGAACAAAAGTTAGATTGTGTTATTACCCAAGCAGGTGTCTCGGGGGAAATGAAGGGTTAATAACAGGATAATGTAGTAAGATTGATTATGAAGAAAGAGTAGGAAAAGATAAATTCATCATCGGACCATAACACAGTTCAGGATTTCAGTTCAGGAGCTTTATTGGGATGAGTGTGTTATACATATACGTCATTGTTGAAGCGTTACAGGAATGTAGAACTATTATTAATAAACATTAGTGTTGGTATTACCATGTAATAAGAATATGAATAAACATTAGTGTTGGGATCACCATGTAATAAGAATATGAATAAACATTAGTGTTGGTATTACCATGTAATAAGAATATGAATAAACATTAGTGTTGGTATTACCATGTAATAAGAATATGAATAAACATTAGTGTTGGGATCACCATGTAATAAGAATATGAATAAACATTAGTGTTGGTATTACCATGTAATAAGAATATGAATAAACATTAGTGTTGGTATTACCATGTAATAAGAATATGAATAAACATTAGTGTTGGTATTACCATGTAATAAGAATATGAATAAACATTAGTGTTGGGATCACCATGTAATAAGAATATGAATAAACATTAGTGTTGGGATCACCATGTAATAAGAATATGAATAAACATTAGTGTTGGTATTACCATGTAATAAGAATATGAATAAACATTAGTGTTGGTATTACCATGTAATAAGAATATGAATAAACATTAGTGTTGGGATCACCATGTAATAAGAATATGAATAAACATGTTGTATTAATGTCTGTATAAAAACCCCGAGATGAAAGAATAGAAACCAAGAATCAATACAAATATCTTAAAGAAGTTAATAATAATGAATAAAAACACAGATCACACACAGTCTCTCTCCCTGTATCTCTCTCTGTCTCTCTATCTGTCTGTTTTTTAGTAACTGACTAGTTATACTATATTGACTGAAGCATATTGTGTGTGTGTGTGTGTGTGTGTGTGTGTGTGTGTGTGTGTGTGTGTGTGTGTGTTCAGGAGCAGTTTAACAGGTATGAGAGAGCCATCTACGCTGTGCTGAGTGGAAACCTCCGACAGGTAACATCACATCTGAGTTTTGAGTTTTTGTGTCTGTGTTACGTCATCTCTCTCGCTCTCGCTCTCTCTCTCTCTCTCTCTCTCTCTCTCGCTCTCGCTCTCTCCCTCTCTCTCTCGCTCTCTCTCTCTCTCTCTCGCTCTCTCGATCTCTCGATCTCTCTCGCTCTCGATCTCTCTCGCTCTCGATCTCTCTCTCGCTCTCGATCTCTCTCTCGCTCTCGATCTCCCTCTCGATCTCGCTCTCGATCTCTCGCTCTCGATCTCTCGCTCTCTCATATTCTCTCTCGCGCTCTCGATCTCTTGATCTCTCTCTCTCTCATATTCTCTCGCACTCTCTCTCTCTCTCTCTCATATTCTCTCTCTCGCGCTCTCTCTCTCATATTCTCTCTCTCTCTCTCTCTCTCGCTCTCTCTCTCGCTCTCTCTCTCTCTTGCGCTCTCTCTCTCATTGGTATGACCGTATACGTTTACAGTGTTGCCAAACCACCATAGAAGAAGTAACCCGTCACAGATTAGCACTCTTGGTTATAATAAGTGCCCATATAGCGAAATGGAGATTAGAGAACGGGAAGGAACATTTAATAAGAATAATGTCAGAGATATGTCATGTACGTGTTTGATACACAGCATTAGAAAGTGCAGCTCTGTCTCTACGACGTTGTTGTTGTGCTGTGTGCAGACTCTCTGCTCTGTTGGGAGCCTTGATATCTTCTTTTCTTCCACCTCTGGAGTCGCATTCAAGAGCAGCAGCATCCTTTAGGTTCTTGCCAAACGTGTCGTTCTTGCCCACTGTGTCGTTGGTCATGGAGGCTGCGGATGCTGAGCTTGGGGTGGTGTAGCACGGGAACGTTGGTCATTAATGCACATCCGCAGGTGATTTCTGCATTTACCCACTTTCTGGTCCTCTATGCGGGATCAGTGGCTCTGGCTGGGGGCTTCGGTGGTCCTCGTTGTGGGATTAGTGGCTCTGGCTGGGGGGTTTGGTGGTCCTCGTTGCAGGATTAGTGGCTCTGGCTGGGGGGTTTGGTGGTCCTCATTGTGGGATTAGTGGCTCTGGCTGGGGGCTTTGGTGGTCCTCGTTGCGGGATTAGTGGCTCTGGCTGGGGGCTTTCTTGGTCCTCGTTGCGGGATTAGTGGCTCTGGCTGGGGGGTTTGGTGGTCCTCATTGTGGGATTAGTGGCTCTGGCTGGGGGGTTTGGTGGTCCTCATTGTGTGATTAGTGGCTCTGGCTGGGGGCTTTCTTGGTCCTCGTTGCGGGATTAGTGGCTCTGGCTGGGGGCTTTCTTGGTCCTCGTTGCGGGATTAGTGGCTCTGGCTGGGGGCTTCGGTGGTCCTCGTTGTGGGATTAGTGGCTCTGGCTGGGGGGTTTGGTGGTCCTCGTTGCAGGATTAGTGGCTCTGGCTGGGGGGTTTGGTGGTCCTCATTGTGGGATTAGTGGCTCTGGCTGGGGGCTTTGGTGGTCCTCGTTGCGGGATTAGTGGCTCTGGCTGGGGGCTTTCTTGGTCCTCGTTGCGGGATTAGTGGCTCTGGCTGGGGGGTTTGGTGGTCCTCATTGTGGGATTAGTGGCTCTGGCTGGGGGGTTTGGTGGTCCTCATTGTGTGATTAGTGGCTCTGGCTGGGGGCTTTCTTGGTCCTCGTTGCGGGATTAGTGGCTCTGGCTGGGGGCTTTCTTGGTCCTCGTTGCGGGATTAGTGGCTCTGGCTGGGGGCTTTGGTGGTCCTCGTTGTGGGATTAGTGGCTCTGGCTGGGGGCTTTGGTGGTCCTCGTTGCGGGATTAGTGGCTCTGGCTGGGGGGTTTGGTGGTCCTCGTTGCGGGATTAGTGGCTCTGGCTGGGGGGTTTGGTGGTCCTCGTTGTGGGATTAGTGGCTCTGGCTGGGGGCTTTGGTGGTCCTCCCTGTGGGCTTGGTGGCCCTCTTCAGTTTTAAGGCTCTTTAGCTGCTCACTCAGGCTGTTTGTCCTGTCTCTGGGCTGCAGTTGTTCTCCTACTGCATTAAGCTCAGTGTCGTCCTCTCGTTTAGGCTCTTGCGTGTCTTCTGTCCGCCCCTCTCCCCCCCCGGGTGTCCCTGTCCTGCTCGCCTCCCCCTCTGCCTGACTGAGTCTCTCTCTCAGCTCTTTTAAGGTATCGAAGTCATCTGCGACAGAACTGAGCCTGGCTTCATTACCCTGGAACATGATTGTTCCAGTGTTGTAGATATTCACAGTAAGACGGTCACTGCCATTTCCATTTATTACTATTTGTCTGCCATGCTCTATGTTCTGTGTTGTATGTTCCGTGTAGTAGGCACAGAGAACCTTGTGCCAGGCGTCGCGGTGATTTGTGTAGAAGATGAGATTTGTGATTCTTTTTTTTCTTTCTGGGTTTTCTCCCGGTGACTGATCTTTGTGAGCTTTCTGTTCAGTTTTCGGGTTATTTGCATCTGTGGTTCCTTGTTCTATTACAGAGTAATCTGCTCTGAGTTTTTCTGGGTTTTCTCTCAGTAACTTGTCTTTGTAACATTTCTTATCTCGCACTTCTTTTGGGTAGACTATGAGAAGGAGATGGAGTTTACTCCTTATTGTATCTTCTGCTGCTTTAGACATGGCTCACGCACTGTTTCAGGCTATATTAGTGGAGAGGATAAACTTTATTGTATAGAGTTGGAGGTTCTTACCTCAGAATGTACCGCAGGTGGTTTGTGTAAGAGTTATCCTTGAAGGCAGGAATAATTAGTTTTCTTTGTCCGTTTTGAATCTGTGCTTAGTTCAGCCACTTCCGCTCCTCTTCTGTTAGCCGATGATTAGTCCGAAAAGATTTTTCGCTTTTCTTCCTGAAACGTAGGTGGTGATTGTTTGAGTAAATAACCTCTTCGGGTATCTTCTTCTTGTAAGAATGTTTTCTGTTTTTTTTTCTTCACTGCTTTACTTTTCTCTTTTAAAACCAGTCAAACCAGCTCCTCTCTCTCTTTCGGTTTCCCTCTGTCACTCACCCCACCCCGTGTTCATGTAGTTGTTGCCAGTGTGTGAGTCGTGGGAGGATACAGTGTGGGCGTATTTCCGTGTTCTGGTAGACTCGTTGCTAGAACAGGAACTGCGTTCCTCAGGGCTGAGTCATGAGGATCTGGAGGAACTGCCCAGAGAATACCTGGAGGCCAGGTGAGCACACGTCTACACCCCACACTGACTGTCAGAGAAATCACCTTCACGTTATTTCACACTGCGGAACATTGTTTTAAGGAAACGCTTGCTTTTGTCCCTTTTCAGTTAAAGCAGCGATGAATCAATCAGCATCGTTTACTGCCATGCACAGAGTCACTGTTTTTGACCAGGTCATTAAGTGAACAAATCTGTATCGGTCCGTGACCCTGAGTCACTCTTTTTGAATGGATCACGTGACGAATGAATCCGCATCAATCCCTGGAATGTACTGTCTCTCTCTCTCTCTTTTTATTTTTTAAAATATTATATAAGAGAGTCACTAGATGAATTTATCGGTATCAGTCACTGAGTCGTTCATTTTGTACGAGTCACTAGATGAATGAATCCGTGTCGTGTCCCGAGTCACTCGAAGAAACGAATCGGCATCATTCCCTGTCATGCACTGATTCTCTCTTTTCTTAAAGAGTCACTGGATGAATGAATCGGTATCAGTCACTGAGTCGTTCATTTTGAACGAGTCACTAGATGAATGAATCCGTGTCGTGTCCCGAGTCACTCAAAAGGAATCAGCATCATTCCCTGTCATGCACTGATTCTCTCTTTTCTTAAAGAGTCACTAGATGAATGAATCGGTATCAGTCACTGAGTCGTTCATTTTGAACGAGTCACTAGATGAATGAATCCGTGTCGTGTCCCAAGTCACTCGAAACGAATCGGCATCATTCCCTGGCATGCACTGATTCTCTCTTTTCTTAAAGAGTCACTGGATGAATGAATCAGTATCAGTCACTGGTATGAACTGAGTCGTTCATTTTGAACGAGTCACTAGATGAACGAATGCTTATCATTATCTGCCATGTGCTCAATCATTCTTTTTGAGCAAGTCTGTAGAGGAAGGAATTGTCCCGTCCGCCGACATACGCTCGGGTTCTTTTCTCTCGGCCTGCTGGGATTTTCATATTCATAATGTTAGCATCTCTGTACTATATATAGGGTCTAACGCAATCCTTTTGTTTTTTTCTCTTTCAGTTGGACGATGGAAAAGGTTTTTGAGGAGCTACAAGCAACCGACTTGAAGGTCAGTCTCACGGTAAATTCATTAAGCTTTTTCCAAGTGCGTATGTGTAAATACTCATATTTAATGTGTGTGTTGGACAGAGGGTTCTGGAAGCAACCAAGGAGCACTACCACGTTATTCAGAAGTTCGTCATCCTCGGAGACTTGGATGGTAATAATGCTAGATTGGTGCAGTTTGTGTGTGCAGACTAGTGTCAAGTCACATTCTGAGTGTGTCTGTGTGTGTGTGTTGCAGGTCTTCTGGAAGAGTTTGGTGATTGGTTAGGAAGGACGCCACCATTACCGGCTCACCTCCTGCGCTTCATGACTCACCTGGTGCTGTTTTATCGTAGTCTGGGCATGCAGCTGAAGGTACATGCGCGCACACACTCACAATGTCATCTAAATAGTGGAACTTGTATTTGCAACTGCATATATGCCGAATCTTCTTGAGTTCTGCTTTCCCTGAGTCAGTGAATCATTTCAGTCAAGACCAAGATTTGATTCTCTTGATGGGAAAACGATTCTTTTTCTAAACACAGACATGCGGTCGTATTATAAAATAACGTCCATTATTAGCTGGGGCCCCCCTTTGCTCATGCTGTTGTTTATTGCCTGCCGTAGATATACGCATGATCAAACTACACTACACAACTGGGAAAACTGAATCTTAATGAATCATTTAACTCAACTGACTCAAATGAGTCACTCAAAAGATTTTTAAAAGATTTGTTTTGACAAGTGAATCGTGAATCGTATTCCAATCTTTTCATCCCTTTCACTGTAATGAAAGTGTGTGTGTGTGTGTGTGTGTGTGTGTGTGTGTAGGAGGAGGTGTGCGTGGATGTGCTGAAAGCCTACATCTCTCTGCTGGTGAAGGAGAAGCAGGTGGAGCTCATAGCGTTTTACGTCAGTCATCTGCCCGCGGACATGGGCGTGACTCAGTACGCGTGCTTCCTGGAGGAAGTGACCGAGAACGAACAGCGCAGACGCTGCCTGGAGCTCGCAGAACAAGCAGGTAAGGAGGGACATCACATCCATCCATCCATCCATCCATCCATCCATCTGACCTTCAGCTCATCCATCCATCCATCCATCATTTTTTTCATTTGTCCATCCATTTCGTTCCTTCGCTTATCCACGAGTCAGTCCATCCTCCTGCTCATAAATCCATCTTTTTGCTCATCTGTTTGACCTGTTCTTCTGCTCATCCGTCCGTCTTCTACTCATCCACTCATCCGTTCATCCTTCTATTATTCTCGACATCTATCATCCGTCTCCCGTTGTCCTTACCTGCAGTTCTTCTTTGTTAGCGGTTCTAATCCTGCGTGTTGGTGTGTTTCAGGTCTGGACGTTGCGGCGGTCACTAAGACGGTGGTGGAGACGGTGAGAGAGAGAGACGGAGAGGAGTTCTCGCACCATGACCTCACTCCTGCGCTGGACACGGGAACTACGGCGGTACGTCACGTCACATCGTCACGTCACAGATACTCAACTGTAGCTCACCTTCACAGCGCGGGAATCACAATCTATATACGTGAAGTTTCCTCATAGTCTTCGTTTCCACTGAGACCGCATCGTCCTGATGGGATTGGCTAATATCATTCTGCCCCGCCCACATGTACATGGTGACACTGGGGGGAGAAAACAGAGATTTTCTAGAACATTCTAGGAAGATAAATAAGAACGTGACAGAACTTTTAGTTGATGTGTGTGTCTCTCTCTCTCGTTCTGACTCTCTGCGCTAAACAGGAGGATCGTCAGAAGATCGACATCATCGATTGGCTGGTGTTCGACCCCGCCCAGCGTGCCGAGGCCTTGAAGCAGAGCAACGCCATCATGAGGAAGTTCTTGGGTGCGTCGGCCGTTTCTCACAGCGTACCTGAAGACAAATCAGAAGATCAGCATCATTTAATCGTCATTTAAGAGCTCATTTTATTTCTTTTTAACGTGAAAAGACATTTTAGAAAATTAAACATTTTAGAGAGCAAAATATGTCCTTGTACTTCCTCTCTCCATCTCCACCAGCTAACGGCTCTCGCTCTCTCTTCTCTCTCCCGTCCAGCCTCTAAGAAGCACGACGCTGCTAAGCTGGTCTTCGCCAAAGTTCCAGAAGATTCCATGCGGGAAATTTACCGGCAGTGGGAGGAGCAGGGAATGAACACGCCGCTGCCCCCGGAGGAAGAGAACGCCATCCGAGAGCACCTCTGTATCCGAGCCTACCTGGTGAGAGAGCTCTGACACTGGAGACTCCTTCCACGGCCGCTGTCGTAGAAAACGAATCTGCGCCTCCTGACCAATCAGAATCCAGAATTCACAGGGCTGGGGTTTCAGATAGATACGTGACTTACGTCACGCTGTGTTAGAATGTTACAAATGTCACAGTGCTCAGAGTGCATTATGGGTAATACCTTGCCCAGAGGCATCCAAGAATAAAATCACCACGAAGCCGTCTCGACTTTTTCTAATGGATTTCGAGGATGTTTCTTAAAATGGCTGCCGTCCGTAGTAAGTAGAGGGTAAATCAAGCTGTGTGTGTGTGTGTGTGTGTGTGTGTGTGTGTGTGTGTGTGTGTGTGTGTGTGTGTGTGTGTGTGTGTGTGAGAGAACAGGAAGCCCATGAAGCCTTTAATGAGTGGTTCAGACACATGAACTCGCCCCCCGTGAAGCCCACCCTGCCCACCCAGGCCAAGTTTACAGAGACCATCGCCTACGAGATGAAGGAGAAAGAGTACAAGGTGCTGACCTAGTGTACACACACACACACACACACACACACACACACACACTCAGTCATGATATCTGCTTTGTAGATATTAGTGTTTCAAAATGTGTTTGTGTGTGTATATCTATCTATCTCTCTAAACAGTGTGTGTGTGTGTGTAGTTAGAGTATGAGACCTGGCAGGGGCGGCTGGACGCTCTCACTGAGGACGTGAAGGAGAGGATCTACAACGTGCTGCTGTTTGTGGATGGAGGCTGGATGGTGGATGTCCGAGAGGTCGCACACACACACACACACACACACACACACACACACACACACACACACGCTTATAGTGAAAAGGGTGTGGTCTGTGTACCAGTCAGTCTCTGGTTAGATTTACTTTCCTCACAGCCGCTCTCTCTCTTTTCTCTCTCTCTCTTCTCTCTCTCTTTTCTCTCTCTCCTCTCTCTCTCCTCTCTCTCTTCTCTCTCTCTCTCTGTCTCTCTCTCTCTCTCTCTCTCTCTCTCTCTCTCTCTCCTCTCTCTCTCTCGTGTTATAGTGACGATGTGATAAACACTGGTGCTGTACACATTTTATGGAAATTCCTTCATTTAAATATCTTTCTAAGAAAGAAGAACAATTAGGGGATTTAATCTCTCTCTCTCTCTCGCTCTCTCTCACTCTGTGTGTGTGTGTGTGTGTGTGTGTGTGTGTGTGTGTGTGTGTGTGTTTAGGATGCGGAGGTGGACTCGGAGCGCTCCATTCAGATGGCTCTGCTCCGGCGCTTGTGTTTGCCCATGATGACGTTCCTGCTGCTGACGGTGCTGCAGAGGACCGAGCGTCACCAGGAGAGCCTTCGCCTCGCTGACATCATCGCCTCCGACCAGCACCGACTGTACGAGGTCCGAGTCCTCCACTGTTATTCGCACACACACACACACACACACACACACCTTTCTCTGTCTGAGGAAATGTTCCATCTTTGACCGTGTGTGTGTGTGTGTGTGTGTGTGTGTGTAGGTGTTCTCTAAAGACGAGCTGCAGAAGTTTCTTCAGAAGATGAGGGAGTCGTCTCTGCTGTTATTGGATAAAGGGCTCGATCCTCTCGGCTATGAGCT
Source organism: Ictalurus punctatus (assembly GCF_001660625.3). Taxonomy (NCBI): domain Eukaryota; kingdom Metazoa; phylum Chordata; class Actinopteri; order Siluriformes; family Ictaluridae; genus Ictalurus; species Ictalurus punctatus. Next base: position 25,722,795 of record NC_030434.2, read on the forward strand.
CCAGTCCTAGATAAAATCAGCTGATGTTTTTGTTTTTTCTGAGTTGTACTTGAATAAAGATGTGAGATTTCATGAGAAACTGTGTGTGTGTTTGTATTTCTTCTGAAACACTAACTATTAAATAACTCTATCATCGTGTCCTAACCTGAAGCGTGGGTCTCCGAGGGTTTCTCTGGAGTTTTACTCCACAGCGCGGTTGAATTCTGGATTCTGATTGGACGGAAGGCGTTAATTCATTTTCTCCAACATAAAGGTGGTTTATATTCACGCGCTCATTCTGATACGTTCCGGTTTCTATGGTAACGGCTCGCCGTATGGCAGACGTCCCACGTGAACGGATTTGTGCGATCGTTTTATTTAGCGCGTACGGACGGAGTCTCCAGCGTCAGCGCTCTGTAACGGTCAGACGTAAAGTTTACAGACGAGTTTACACTTTGCGGTTTCTCCGTAAACGACGTTATTTTTTACGTATGAACTTCATTAGCGAGAGAACGCAGAGGGGCTGGTGAGGGAGCGACTGTACAGCTGCTAGAACGTATAAGTGAGAACCGGAACTAACTTCTTTAGGGGACGTGCTGTTGTGGGGAAATAATCCGCTTCCGGACGGTAACAGTGTAAACACATAAATGCTACACTTTCGTAAATATACAAATTAGGTGGAGGTTATAGGTCAAATAGATTGTCTGCATGGGGCTTTAAAATAGGAAATGTTTATTTTAAAAAATATGTAATTCCAGGGGTTTCGAACCATTTATTTTAATATATTTTTACATATTTGGAATATATTGGCACATTAGGCAAATATATACAATATATTTTATTCCTGAACTGTGACGTTTATGGGGTTTTTGTTGTTTTGAATCCAATTTACAGTATTTTACATGTAGAAATAACTCTTTTCTTTAAAACTAAAACCAAACGACTGGAAGCTGTTTAAACCGCTTCGTTTTCTGCAACTAGTCAGTGCACAACGAGTTACGTTCTCTATAGTTACAGTGTTTATTAGAGCCACTAGGTGGCGCGGGATTATGACGTGGCAGCGACCGCTCCGCTGATCCGAAAGAAAAGCCGCTTTGTTTGTGTGCTTTTTTTTCCCCCTTGTTGTAACCACGCCCTCTTCCTGGTCTGCTGCGCTGTGATTGGTCAGCCGGATTCACTGGCCCTTCCTCCATGGTCGCGCTACAATCCGCGTGCGTGTGTTCTAAGTAGAGAGCTGAGCTCGCGCGCGTGGTAGCCGTGGAAACCGTTAGTCAGCGGAGTCGTTTCCGGTTATGACGGAATAAATAAATAAATAAATAAAAGAGGAAACTACAAACAAAAGTTAATCAAATTTGCTCCTACAACCTACTGCGAAAAAAAGTTTAATTAATTCATAATTTATTGGTAATTTACACGTATTTATTTATTTTGAGCATAAATGACAGTTTCAGTGATGAATGAAAGTTTTGATGTTCGACTTCAGAAAAAACAACAACAAAGTAAATAATATAAATAATATAATATAATATCATATAACATATAATATCATATAATAACAACATAATCAACAGAGATGAACAACTGAGATCCCGCCGTCTTTGCTGTAACCATGGTAACTATTTTATAAAGGTCAGCGTGGTGAGAACGCGAAGCAGGGTGTGTTCTTTATTATTTCCAGTTTATTATGTTAGGATGCTTTCACTTTTTAGGGCACTAGACTTGCTAGTCTGTTGTAGTGCACTCGGTGCGGATTGGCACGGAGCCCTTGTTGCTCGGCGTCGCGTCTGAGTGACGTCAGAGGCGTGCGTCCAGGCGGAGCAGGAGAAGCAGGGTGAGAAATGTTTGGGCAGTCAGTGTGCTGTACTCTGCGATGACATGCGTGTTGTTTTACCTCACGGTCTCCTCGGTGGGTTCCAGAAGTTTGTTGTCTCCTCTTTTAGCTTGTTGAGTGGAAAGTGAAAGACTTTCGGCATGCCTCCTAGGCTGGGGAAGCTCTTCTCCAACAGCCGGATTGTGGTGGGACTTCTGGTCAACCTGCTCTCATCCATCTGCATCGTCTTCATGAATAAATGGATCTACGTGCACTACGGCTTCCCCAACATGACCCTGACCCTGGTGCACTTTGTGGTCACGTGGCTCGGGCTCTTCGTGTGCCAGAAGATGGACATTTTCTCCCCAAAGAGGCTGCGAGCTTCCAGCATCCTGCTCCTCGCGCTGAGCTTCTGCGGCTTCGTGGCTTTCACCAACCTGTCTCTGCAGAACAACACCATCGGGACGTACCAGCTGGCCAAAGCCATGACCACCCCGGTCATCATCCTCATCCAGACCACCTTCTACAGGAAGACCTTCTCCACCAAGATCAAGCTCACTCTGGTGAGACACTGCGTCACGTCACGACACAGGGCGTCACGTCACGACACAGAGCATCACGTAACTACTCAGAGCATCACGACACAGAGGGTCACGTCACGACACAGAGGGTCACGTCACGACACAGAGCACCACGTCACGACACAGAGCGTCACGTCACGACACAGCATCACGTAACTACTCAGAGCATCACGACACAGAGGGTCACGTCACGACACAGAGGGTCACGTCACGACACAGAGCACCACGTCACGACACAGAGCGTCACGTCACGACACAGCATCACGTCACAGAACGTCACAACACAGTGTCACGTCACAGAGCGTCACGTCACGACACAGAGCGTCACGACACAGAGCGTCACGACACAGACTGTCACAACACAGAGCGTCACGTCACAACACAGAGCGTCACGTCACGACACAGACTGTCACGTCACGACACAGAGCGTCACGTCACAACACAGAGCGTCACGTCATAACACAACACAGAGCATCACGTCACGACACAGAGGGTCACGTCACGACACAGAGCACCACGTCACGACACAGAACGTTACGACACAGCATCACGTCACAGAACGTCACGACACAGTGTCACGTCACAGAGCGTCACGTCACGACACAGAGCATCACGACACAGAGCGTCACGTCACGACACAGACTGTCACAACACAACACAGAGCGTCACGTCACGACACAGACTGTCACGTCACGACACAGAGCGTCACGTCACAACACAGAGCGTCACGTCATAACACAACACAGAGCATCACGTCACGACACAGACCGTCACGTCACGACACAAAATGTCATGACACAGTACATCACGTAACTACACAGAGCGTCACGTCATAACACAACACAGAGCATCACGTCACGACACAGTGCATCACGTAACTACACAGAGCATCACGTCATGACACAGAGCGTCACTTCACAACAGAGAGCATCACATCCCAACAGAGAACATCACGACAAAGAGCATCACGTCACAACAGAGAACGTCACGACACAGAGCGTCACGACACAGAGCGTCACGACACAAAGCGTCACGACACAGAGCGTCACATCACGACAGAGCATCACGATACAGAGCGTCACGTCACGACACAGAGCGTCACGACACAACACGACACAGAGCGTTAGGTCACGACACAGATCGTCACAACACAGAGCATCACGTCACGACACAGAGCATCACGTCACGACACAGAGCGCCACGTCACGACACAGAGCGCCACGTCACGACACAGAGCGCCATGTCACGACACAGAGCGTCACGACACAGTGCATCACGTAACTACACAGAGAATCACGACACAGAGCATCACGTCATGACACAGAGCGTCACATCCCAACAGAGCATCACATCCCAACAGAGAACGTCACGACACAGAGCGTCACGTCACGACACAGAGCGTCACATCACGTCACGACACAGAGCGTCACATCCCAACAGAGCATCACATCCCAACAGAGAACGTCACGACACAGAGCGTCACGTCACGACACAGAGCGTCACATCACGTCACGACACAGAGCGTCACATCACGTCACGACACAGAGCGTCACATCACGACACAGAGCGTCACATCACGTCACGACACAGAGCGTCACATCACGTCACGACACAGAGCGTCACATCACGTCACGACACAGAGCGTCACATCACGTCACGACACAGAGCGTCACATCACGTCACGACACAGAGCGTCACATCACGTCACGACACAGAGCGTCACGTCACGACACAGAGCGTCACATCACGTCACGACACAGAGCGTCACGTCACGACACAGAGCGTCACATCACGTCACGACACAGAGCGTCACATCACGTCACGACACAGAGCGTCACATCACGTCACGACACAGAGCGTCACATCACGTCACGACACAGAGCGTCACGTCACGACACAGAGCGTCACATCACGTCACGACACAGAGCGTCACATCACGTCACGACACAGAGCGTCACATCACGTCATGACACAGAGCATCACATCACAACACGACACAGAGCGTTAGGTCACGACACAGATCGTCACAACACAGAGCGTCACGTCACGACACAGAGCATCACGTCACGGCACAGAGCATCACGTCACAACACAACACAGAGCGTCACGACACAGATCGTCACAACACAGAGTGTCACGTCACGACACAGAGCATCACGTCACGGCACAGAGTGTCACATCACAACACAACACCGAGCGTCACGTCACAACACAGAGCATCATGTCATAACACAGAGTGTCACGTCATAACATAGTGCATCACATCACATCACAACACAGAGCATCACTTCACGTCACCGAACGTTACGACACAGAGCATCACGTCACATCACAGAGCGTCACGTCACAACACAGAGCATCACGTCACGACACAGAGCATCATGTCACAACACAGAGCGTCACGACACAGATCGTCACAACACAGAGCGTCACGTCACGACACAGAGCGTCACGTCATAACACAGAGCGTCACGTCATAACACAACACCGAGCGTCACGTCACAACACAGAGCATCATGTCATAACACAGAGTGTCACGTCATAACATAGTGCATCACATCACATCACATCACAACACAGAGCATCACTTCACGTCACCGAACGTTACGACACAGAGCATCACGTCACATCACAGAGCGTCACGTCACAACACAGCGTCACGTCACAACACAGAGCGTCACGTCACGACACAGAGCATCATGTCACAACACAGAGCGTCACGTCACGTCACAACACAGAGCGTCACGTCACAACACAGAGCGTCACGTCACAACACAGAGCGTCACGTCACAACACAGAGCATCATGTCACGACACAGAGTGTCACGACACAGAGCATCACATGACATCACTACACAGAGCATCCCGTCACGACACAGAGCGTCACATCACAACAGAGAACGTCATGACAGAGAGCATCCCGTCACGACACAGAGCGTAACGTCACAACACAGAGCGTCACATCCCGTCACGACACAGAGCGTCACATCACGTCACGACACAGAGTGTCACATCACGTCACGACACAGAGTGTCACATCACGTCACGACACAGAGCGTCACGTCACGTCCCAGTCCCCTGACTTGAACTCCATAGAAAACCTGTGGAGAGGTTCTGTCTGGAGGAACGCTCTCAGATCCCTCGCCATGTATTCTCATGGTTCATCAGCGTTACAGGAGAAGACTCAGAGCTGCTATCTTGGCAAAGGGAGCTAGCACAAAGTACTGACTAAAAGGGTGCCAATAATTGTTGCACACCTATGAGTTTAGAGGTGGCCGAGTAGATGTTTTGTGTTATTGTGTTTTTGATGAATTAAAGCGAATGATGTAATATTTTGGTCTGTTAGGTACCGATCACGTTAGGGGTCATGCTGAACTCCTACTACGATGTGAAGTTTAACTTGTTGGGGATCGTCTTCGCCACGCTGGGGGTCCTGGTCACGTCTCTGTACCAAGTGGTAAGACTTTCTAATAATCCGGGAGTGTTTCAGTTCCTGCTGTGGATTTTCTGTTTTTGTAGAGCCTCTCTCCGTCACGTCACACTCTGAAGCGTAGGTGTGTGTGTGTGTGTGTGTGTGTGTGTGTGTGTGTTACAGTGGGTCGGAGCGAAGCAGCACGAGCTGCAGGTGAACTCTATGCAGTTGCTGTACTACCAGGCGCCCATGTCCTCCGCTTTCCTCCTCACACTCATCCCCTTCTTCGAGCCCCTCACCGGAGAGGGGGGCATCTTCGGCCCCTGGTCTCTGCAGGCCCTGGTGAGTGTGTGTGTGTGTGTGTGTGTGTGTGTGAGAGAGCCTTCTATTTCATTAGTCAGACACACCTCTCCCACAGAGCCACAGGAATTTCCTGAACACACACACACACACACACACACACACACTCTTTAATCTGAACAGCGTGTGTTAGAACACTGCACAAAGGGCAGTTTTGTTCAGGTGCTGTGTTTTTCACGCCGTGTTACCTGCACTCCTCGACACGCACGTCATTCCTCACACGTGAAGCAATACCGCACGACTCCGTAAACGACCCACGGCTCCTCTGTAACTCGTTTCCAGAAGAACGTCGTCGTTTTGAAATGCAGTACACGGCGGGGCTGAATTCTCACTTCCGATTGGTCAGAAGGTGTTGATTCGTTGCTTATCCCGGCGGCTCTGACTGTAGCGCAGCCGCACGTCACGGGTTTATATCGATACGTTTTCATCTCGTATTATACGGATATATATTTTTTCCTTATTTACTTTTTGTTTGTCTTAACTTGGAGAGCGAGAGAGGATTGGGAATGACTGTTCATAGCTGCTGTAACTGTAAATGGATTAAAATGATGGGAATTGTAATCGTCGACATTGCTGTGGATTAAAGGGAATAAAACCCCCGCGGACGTGCTCTTACAGGAACATGATCAGCTAAACTGTACAACAGGGCGATCGGTGTATTTTTCCATTCAGTACTGCCCAGTACTATGTTTCCCAGAAAACTAAATAATAACAACGTACACCGATCATCCTGTTCAAAAGTTTACACCCCCCTGGCTCTTAACGTATCGTGTTGCCTTCTTGAGCATGAGTGAGCGTTTGCACCTTGTGTACTAGTCGTGTACGAGTCCCTCGGTCGTCCTCAGTGTGAAAAGATGGATCTCGCCATCATAGCCACTGTTGGAAAGGAGTCAAATATGCAGAAGATGCAGGACCTGGAGGATTTTTCTGAAGAACAGCGGGCGGTTTAACTGCTCAGGACAAACAAGGGACTTGTGAAGAACTCTCACAGAACATAAACACACTCATGTCGTTGATCATCAAGGTAACGACACACGGGATTAAGAATCAAGGGCGTGTAAACTTTTGAACTGGTTCATCTGTGTAAATTCAGTTATTATTGTGTCTCGTAGACTATTATGTAAATATATAAATATTAATATACGCTGCCAGTCAAAAGTTTAGACACACTCATTCTTTATTTTTATTTATTTTAACACATTTTATAATAATAATAAAGCCATGAAAACTCTGGAGGACAAATGGAGCTATGGGAATTATGTTGTGCTGAAAAATCCTAAATGAATCCAAATAATTCATATTTTAGCATCTTCAGAGTAGACACGCTTTTCACCGAGAATTTCCGGAACTGTATTCTCGGCGTTTTCTCACCCGATTTCTTGAGGAATTTCCCCGAGATGCTTTTTAAACAGTATTAATGGAGTTCCCACCGACGCCGGACTCTCATCACCTGCTTTTCAGAATATTTCCCTCCGAGTCGTCCGTTTAAAACATTTTGTAAACCAGACGTTTGTTTTCTAATGAAAGAAACGAGTATGCAACACGGTTATATTTTCGTCTACGACACCGATTTCACACGTTTAATCACACACCTTCGGATCAAAAGCTTTTTAACATCACGAGGAACATTTCCGTCGCGTGTCCACAAACTTTTGACCCGTAGTGTGTATTAACTACTAATAAATACTAAAGTAAATCAAAGATATGAATCCAGACTGAAACAAAACGTAAGACTCCAAATAACACATTAAAATAGAGATGTCCGAAATGAATTAAAAGAACTTCAACTAACACAGCAAAATTTTTCAGGGATTGTTTTTATTTCGCCTCTAGAGGCCGCTCTCGTACGGTATAACATCAGATATAAAAGCACATTGCATTGTTTATGATTCAGAAATAAAAAAAGAGGAGTCTTTTCAGTCGTCATTTTTATTCGTTCAAAGTTTGTTCAAAATATTCTGAGAATCGACTCGCAATCGTGAATCAAATGGACTTGTGACCGGAGTGCATCGTAAAATAATATAACGTAATGCACCTTTAAAGTAGCGAAGCGATGTTTTCTCTACTGTTGATGGTGAGAGCGGCCATGTTGAGGCTGGACTCAGATATTCCGATTAGTCTGAGGTTGGAAATTTCCCGAGATTTAGTTGAACTAAAAACGTGAAATCATCACATCATTTCTAAAGAAACGGGAAATAACGAGAGATGATTCTCTTTTTTCCCAGGCGATGGTGTTTCTGTCTGGTCTCATCGCCTTCCTGGTGAACTTGTCCATCTACTGGATCATCGGGAACACGTCTCCTGTCACGTATCCTTTCTCTGTAAAGTCCTGATTTATATGTTGGATGTTTAATTAATTATCCCTCTTCTGTGTGTAATGAAATCAGAGTGTCTGGGACGCAGCTGTAGATTTGCTGAGCTTCACCACTAGAGGGCGCTCTGACTTTAAGATGAGCACCGTACACAGCTGCGGCAGGAAGATGACGTCACCATTCGCGTCTTTATTTTCCCCTTCATTTGTCATTTTCTCCCTTTATTCTTTAAGTTCCCCCTGGAGTCCTCCGTCCCTCCTTTCTTTCCTTCTCATCTCATTTGTTTCTTTTATTTATTACCTTTTTCCCTTTCCTTTGTTCTGTCTATTCTTTCCTTATTTCTTTTTTAGTTCCTTCCTTTATTACTTTCTTTTCTTTCCAGATTTTCCTCTCCTTCCTTTATTTCTTTCTTTTACATTTTCTTCATTCTGTTTCTATTGATCTGTTTTCTGTCACTTCTTTTCCCTACCCTTCCCTTTTCTTTATTCAACACTATCCTTGCTTTTTTTTATCTTTCTCTTATTTCTTCATTTTTTCCTCCTCTTCATTTTTTCTGTTTTTTTTACCTTCCATTTATCCTCTTTTCTTTTCTTTTTATTTTTTTAAATAAGCTTTTGCCTTTACTTTTTTTTTTTACCCCTTTCTTCTTGTTGTCTTTTATTTTTTTCTTCATTTTCTTCCCTTGCTCTTTTCCTTCCTCGCTTTACTTCCTTTCATTCTGTTACATTATGCCCCTCATTTCCTCTTCCCTTTTCTTTTCTTTCTTGCTTCTTCTGTTGTTATTTACCGTTTACCCTTTGTTTTCCTTTCTCTTCTTTTATTAAATTATTTAAATGACTTTATTTTCCTTCTCTTTTCTGTTCCTTCTTTTCACCGCAGAGGTTTTTTGTTCATTTTTACGTTTATTTATTTTGTTTTCTTGTTTGCTTTAAATGTCATTTTCTTACATTCCTCTTCTGTATGATTTTTTCCTTTCTTTTTTTCTTGCTTGCTTTTTATATTTATTTCATTCGTTTCTCCTTGTTTTTGTTTTCTTTTTATTCTTTTGTTTGTTCTTACGTTTTCTTTCTATTTTTTGGTTTATTTGCTTACACTCCTCTTTTTCCTACTTTTATGTACCTTTCATTCTTTCGTCCCCTATACACTTTCCATCTTTCTTACTTTCTTTTTCTTTCATTCATTTTTCCTTCCTTCCTTTATTTCTTTTTTCTCTGTTTTATTTGACCTTTTCCTTTCTTATTTTGTGCTTTTCTTCTTTAAAAACGTTTTTGATCATAATGATCAAAAGGGTTAGGGTTAACTGACCCTAACTGCTGCTGACCCTCGCTGAGATGTGTGAATGTGTGTAAAGGTGTGTGAATGTTTGTAAATGTTTGTAAACTTGTGTGAATGTTTGTAAAGGTGTGTGAATATTTGGAAAAGGTGTGCAAATGTTTGTAAAGGTGCCTGTAAAGGTGTGTGAATGTGTGTAAAGCTGTGTGAATGTTTGTAAAGGTGCCTATAAAGGTGTGTGAATGTGTGTAAAGGTGTGTGAATGTGTGTAAAGGTGTGTGAATGTTTGTAAAGGTGCCTGTAAAGGTGTGTGAATGTGTGTAAAGGTGTGTGAATGTTTGTAAAGGTGCCTGTAAAGGTGTGTGAATGTGTGTAAAGGTGTGTGAATGTTTGTAAAGGTGCCTGTAAAGGTGTGTGAATGTGTGTAAAGGTGTGTGAATGTTTGTAAAGGTGCCTGTAAAGGTGTGTGAATGTGTGTAAAGGTGTGTGAATGTTTGTAAAGGTGCCTGTAAAGGTGTGTGAATGTTTGTAAAGGTGCCTATAAAGGTGTGTGAATGTGTGTAAAGGTGTGTGAATGTGTGTAAAGGTGTGTGAATGTTTGTAAAGGTGCCTGTAAAGGTGTGTGAATGTGTGTAAAGGTGTGTGAATGTTTGTAAAGGTGCCTGTAAAGGTGTGTGAATGTGTGTAAAGGTGTGTGAATGTTTGTAAAGGTGCCTGTAAAGGTGTGTGAATGTGTGTAAAGGTGTGTGAATGTTTGTAAAGGTGCCTGTAAAGGTGTGTGAATGTTTGTAAAGGTGCCTATAAAGGTGTGTGAATGTGTGTAAAGGTGTGTGAATGTGTGTAAAGGTGTGTGAATGTTTGTAAAGGTGCCTGTAAAGGTGTGTGAATGTGTGTAAAGGTGTGTGAATGTTTGTAAAGGTGCATGTAAAGGTGTGTGAACATGTGTGAATGTTTGTAAAGGTGTGTGAATGTGTATAAAGGTGTGTGAACATGTGTGGATGTTTGTAAAGGTGTGTGAATGTGTGTGAAGGTGTGTAAATGCCGTTTACAAGGCCGTGTGTTTTGACCTTTAACCCCTGCGCCTCACAGCTACAACATGTTCGGTCACTTTAAGTTCTGCATCACGCTGCTGGGGGGCTACATGCTGTTCCACGACCCGCTGTCCCTGCACCAGGGCCTGGGCATCGCCTGCACGCTCAGCGGCATCCTCACCTACACACACTTCAAACTCGGCGAACAGGAGGAGGGCAAGAGCCGCCTCGCTCAGAGACCCTGACCACGCCCCCTGACCATGCCTCGCTCAGAGACCCTGACCACACCCCCTGACCACGCCTCGCTCAGAGACCCTGACCACGTCCCCTGACCACGCCTCGCTCAGAGACCCTGACCACGCCTCGCTCAGAGACCTTGACCACACCCCCTGACCACGCCTCGCTCAGAGACCCTGACCACACCCCCTGACCGCGCCTCGCTCAGGGACCCTGACCACGCCCCCTGACCGCGCCTCGCTCAGAGACCCTGACCACGCCCCCTGACCACGCCTCGCTCAGAGACCCTGACCACACCCCCTGACCACGCCTCGCTCAGAGACCCTGACCACGCCCCCTGACCACGCCTCGCTCAGAGACCCTGACCGCGCCTCACTGCTGGACACTCGGTTTACATCCCGGACCACATTTCATACACGGACACTTCCCTACACTACATACACACATTCTCAATCACACACACACACACACACACACACACACACACACACACACACACACACACACATCGCTCTCATTTCAGATGGAACTATTTTTGCATCATGCAGTGTTTTATTCAGAGTTTAAATAAAGTACTGAAAATGTGACGCTGCTCGTGGTACAGTTCTTAATCCCAGTGTGCACCCGAGCTTCATCAACAAACACACACACACACACACACAAACACACACACACACACACACACACACACACACACACACACACACACACACTGTGTGTGAGCTCGAGAATGTTCTCCTCCCATTAGCTTTAGCGTTCACGCTGCGTTTACACTCTCACTGATTTCTCAATACATCTGTTTTTCTCTCGTTCTTTCATTCTCTCGTTCTTTCATTCTCTCGTTCTTTCATTCACTCGTTCTTTCATTCTCTCGTTCTTTCATTCTCTCGTTTTTTCATGTTTCTTTAATGTATTTTTTGTTTCTGTCCTAGTTTCTTACTTTCTTTTGTCGTTCTTTGTTTGTCTTAATCTCTCTCTCTCTCTCTCTCTCTCTCTCTCTCCTTTCGTTCCTTTGTTTCTTCATATCTTTCTTTTTTCTTTCTTTTGCGCTTCTTTTCTTTCTCTCTTCCCGTCTGTTTCTCCTGTCTTTCTTTCTCTTGTGTTTCTTCTTTTTCTTTGGTTCTCCCGCGGTTGCAGTCTTTCTCCGGTCTCTGCGTCTCCGCCGTTAGATCCCGTAGCGAGGGTTAAAATGGAGGTTGAATTCGTCCGTCTCTAAACGAAGGCCGAGTTGCGATCACACGCTTCTCTTCTTCTTCTCTTCTCATTTTTCATGGATTCATTAACAGATGAAAGGCTGCACACACACACACACACACACACACACTCTCTCTCTCCGCTGTTCAGTAGAGCATTTTCAGCAGTCCTGATGGGTGTGTAGTAGTGTCGAGACACAGGTCTGTTTCCTCAGACTGAGGGAGTTCGGCGTGTCTCCAGTCCCTCGGGTCCGTCTCAGGAATTTTGCCAAGTCGCTTGTGAACTTCATCCCGGTTGAACTTCATCCTCCTGCCGCTTCATCTCCGGCCTCTGTCCCTGCAGTCCAATCAGTTCTCTCTCTGTCCCAAAGTCCTTCAGCACAACTCCTTTAATCTCAGTAATGTGTGTGAGGAATGCAGAGAGATTACAAAGCAGGAAGACGGTCAGTATTTCCCAGTGTCACACACACATTAATGCGTACACGCTCGCTGGGGCAGGTGTGTCTCAGTGATGAACCCTTTCATGCTCAGCGTACACACCGTGGGGACTCGGTTTCAGGATGTTTTTAAGAGAATATAAAATATCGATCACTCAGCACCGGTACTATAAATCAATAAATAACTCAATCAGTAAATCTTGATTTCTGTTGTGCTTTATCTTTACAAATATTTACAGATATATATATATATATATATATATATATTATCTGAATTCAGTCTAAAACTGCGTTCATTTGTGTACGCTTCAATGATGTCACTATACTTCATTTAAAAAGGATATTTTCTATAATTCTGGTCATCACTATGAAACATTTTAGATCTGAATGTCGACGATTTTTGTTCGTGAACACATCTTTGTATTATTTACAGGGTTGTTGTTTTTTTTTTGTTTTGTTTTAAACTCGTGGTGTTCCTGTACAAATTGGCAACCCACTGACTTTGTAATAAAAGTGATACTTACCAAAAAAAAAAAAAAAGTCATATGATTATAAATAAAATAAAATAAAACCATCTAAAGAATCTGGATGTATTATAATCATTTATGTATATAGGAGGAAATCTCAGCAGAGACCGAGCGCTAATAAAAACATGAAGCATGCCTGATGAGTGTGGGGTGAATGAGACGTTTGATTTGGTTCATTTGTGATTTGCTCCATGAAGAGATGTTTGTCTGCCACGTAATCCATTTCGAAAACCTCTCTCTGTCAATCCAGAGCAGTAAAAACACCAAAATCTCCATGTTTGTGATTTTAAAAAAGCTCTATTTCAACCACAAACGCTCATAACGTCTTGCTCGGGTGGCTCAGGATGATCAAGTTCCAGTTCCGTGTGTACATGTGTCATGCGAGGGAATAAAACACGCCGTGTGAAGCATGAAGTTACCGTTTCCACCCCGAAGTTGATTACTTTCCTGTAACAGCATGCCGCCAAGTGTTTTATTCCTCTTAGGCCACGACGATCACAATGTTTGAGTGTATTTATCACAGAACTTCACGCTGTACTTTTCCCCCTTTCAGTGCGTCCACCCAGCAGCGGTCTCGGTGACTCGGGCTTCAGGAGGCCGGTGCTGATCTTCAGACTCTGATATTTATCACACGCACGCTTGAACAGTCTTCTCACTTCAGCTTCTTAACGGTAACTTCATACAATGTTTCACCAGCTGGCTCTGGAACCCCGAGAGCAGCGTATGTACAGATACAGAGAAGACGTGACTGGTGAGGAGAGAGACAAGAGAGACGTCTGGAAGAGATATCGCCTCCGACCTTGACGTGTTCGGTCGCGCCGACACGTCGGACCACGACACACGAGAGTTATGAGATACGGCATCTTTAGAGCCAGCCGAGGCACAACCGGTCGTGCGTAATATCAAATAGGAGACACGAGCGAACGCAGACACGAGCGAACGCAGACGGTCACAGAATCGGCGTTAAACGGACGTTCCCTCTGCAGCTGTCGCTGCTCGTTTCTCTTTTTCCTCTCGGTTGAAGTTCATGACACGAGAACACAGCTTGCCGTGTCAGCGTAAACGCCTCGGCTGTCCTGAAGATGCCCGGACATGACTCTGTGTTCAAGGCTGTGAGTGAAAGTAAACACACCCTGAGACATGTCTAGTACAGGGTGTTTCTCTAGGTTCTTTCAGTGAAGTGTTTCGGTGTATATATGTATATATATATGTGTGTATATATAATATGTATATATCTTATATACAGTACATGTAAAGAAATGAGCAGTGGCGTATTTTACACACTGTAAGCATGACTGTAGGATTTATCCGCTGATGTGGTGAGATATTCTATCTTTATTTGACATTTCGTTTTCCGACCTCTTCAGGACAGAGAGGTCTATGTGTTTACGGTTCCTCGGGAACACGTCCAGCTGTGCTTTTTTTTTTTGTTGTCTTATTAACTTTAAGAGACAGAGAGAGAGAGAGAGAGAGAGAGAGGGCTGGTGAGGGAACGACTGTTTATAGCTGCTCTAACGTAAGCGAGAACGGGAAGTAACGTCGATCGATTCAACGAGACGACGATCGATTCAAAGCGAATGTCATCCTTCGGGATTCCGTGATTCCGCGGTCGCCGAAACGAACGCGGAATCAAGCGGACGTCCGGTGGAGATCGCAACTTTTAAAGAATTACCGCAGATTTTCCGCAGATTTGGACCAGATCGTTGGCATTCGCGTGCGATTCACGTGCGTCGAACAGGAGCACGGTTCGAGACGTCTCATTAGCCGACAGATATCGCCGCAAAAGACCGTGCAGAACAGTTTCCCGGGATTGCAGTCTCACCAATTCAAGTCGTTTTTCCGCCGAAACCGCCGCAAACTTTAAAAATGTGCAGCGAGATACGGCATTTTTGGCCGCAACAATCACGCACAAAAACACAGCGGAGTCCCGTACGGACCGATTTATTAATAAATACAATATGGCAACATTACACATGCTGTATAATATACCGTCGTGTGAGAGGATTCAAATATGTTGGGGCGTGTCGTTATGGGAAAGCAATCGGCTTCAGTGTGCTGACGGTCGCTCCGATTCATCCTACCATAACAATCATGACTGCAAATAAAAACAGTCATAACGTATTTAACATCGATTTCTACTTTAAAAAAATAACCTTTGATTAGTCAGAATATACATCTTCTACCTTTCAGAGCTGGTTAACAGGACGACAGGAATGTGTTGTTCCAAAGATTTGTCCGAAGTACATAATTGCCTTATTTGGAAGTCTGTGTGTGTGTGTGTGTGTGTGTGTATATATATAAATAGTCTTTGAAGTTAGACAGTAGACTTATAAACTCGAATTTATTCTTTATTCTACTCACAAATGGCTTTTCTCCAGAATATTTAATGGTCTGGGAATTTTACTCATTTCATCCGTACAAGCCTGAACATGTTGAGCTCAAAGGAACATGTTGCTCTAAAATAACTCTGAGTCATTAGCACAGTTTTCCAGAACAAGACGTGACAGCAATGACACACGCACGTGAATGAGCAGGATTACACAATGAAAACAATGCTATATTTAGAGTAAAAATAAAATAAATAAATAAAAAAAGGCATGGATCAGATCCCCTGGAGATTTTATCTTTCATGTTCCATCCACGTCTACACAATGCTGGGAGTCGGTACTTTAGTTAACGTTTAAATAACAGTGTGAGGTCTCTTCCTGTGTGGGTCTGTTTCCACAAGAGTCTGTAGTTTAACACAACAAATACAACTGGGGAACTACCAATTACCTGAAATTCCCTGCTCCCGATTCCCTAGATTCTTTATTCAAAAAAAAAAGTGGTACATTTATCATGTATTTATTTCCCTTCATGAGAAAAACGATTCAGTTGAACTGAGTAAAATATCTGGAAATAGGTTTAATAATACTAATACTGTGAATAAAATTCATTCATTCGTCTTCAGTCAGCGGGCGCATGGTGGCATGGTGGTCAGCACGTTCGCCTCGGGTTGAGGGTTCGAGTCCCGACGCTACCCTGTGGGGTTTCCTCCCCCGGTCCGAACACATGCGTGGTAGGCTGATTGGCATGTCCGCAGTGTCTGTAGTGTACGGATGGGTGTGTGAATGTGTATGCGATGGATTGGCACCCAGACCAGGGAGCACCGCGCCTTGTACCCGATGCCTCCTGGGCTAGGATGAGCTCCAGGTTCCCCGCGACCCTGTAGAAGATGGATGGGACTTCAGTAAGCGCTTTATCATGGTCAGGGATGCAGAGCCAATCCCAACTGACAGAAATCGTTTGCTATCGTAAAAGTCTAAGAAATTATAGCTCTCTCCTGCAGAGTAGGGCTAGCCATGATCTAACTATAGTTATGATAATGGAGGTTTGAGACACTCCGGGTTAAGTGAAGTATCGCTTCTACCTCTAATCAGCAACCATATGATTCATGGTCCTCAGATGACAGGTTAGGATGACACACTGATTTTCTGTCATGGTCTATGGACCCCCTGGAGTAGCCTTGCCCACCCCATGTTTAAAACTCTAGTTCTGCCACTGGGTCTTGACCTACAGGGTCTACAGCTGTAGCTGTACCTAATACACCCGGAATACACTGCACCACACACACACACACACGTCCTCTGTGTCATCGCTGTGTCCAGAATAAACCTGCATCTAAACCATATCTGCTCAGCTGTGGTCCAGGTCCAGGTCCATGGTAGCAATTAAAGTGACAGCTGGACCACAATCAGTATACCTACAGTGCACCTTGATATCCAATCAATGCATGATGAAAGGTCAATCCGATAACGAGTGATCTTTAATTGAGGCTCTCACAGAAGCCTTTAATCAGTGTAACCCCCCTGCATGCCTCAGCTGTAATTAACAGACCGTTAGATGATTTGTTTGAACAAGATGAAACCAAAATATGGATTTATGAGCAGTTTAAAGACGTCCCGTTTTGCTTTAATCTGTTCACTTGCGTAGTCGAGACACGTGCTGGGTTTTTTTTTAAAAAAATGTATTTTATTTATTAACTTCTATCAGTTATCTACCACAGACTGTTACTAATGCGATAGGAGACTCCGCGCGCTTCATGTTTACACCGCGCGCGTGCAGCACGTGAGCGCGAGCTGATTTCAAACATTCGGGGGGGGAATGGTCAAATTTTACCCGTCCACCATTAGAGGGCGCGCTTGAGCAGCCTCGCGGCGGAAGTTTGGTTCCAAAGCGAAAGGTAGGAAACCTTTAGTTAGCTTTTGGCTAACTTTGAGTTTTGTTTTTTTTCCCCGCCGCAGTAAATTATTATTAATATGAGATCGTACATGTCGTCAGAGAACATATTACGGATGTTTGTTATAACCGCAAACTGTTTATTTTGTTGTTAGCTAAGGGCTAAGCTAGTTAGTTAGCGCGCGTTGCTGCGTCGAGGCCTGTCACAGCCTCGGGTTTTCCTTAGGAAACTGTCCGAAGGAAACGCGCCGAGCGAGCCGTGTTTAGACCGTTTCTAACGTTATCGTTTAAACTCGAGCAAGTTTCAAGGGGAGTTTATAGTCGCTTTAGCGTGCAAACATTCTTGTCGGTGTATAATTATATCCGGCTAGCAAGATAACACTGCTGTTTAAGCGATGCTAATGTACACAAGCTTGATTCTGTGGACTTTTGCTATCAGAATTAATTTTATTAGCAAGGTTAAAAAGAGGTAGGAATGTATAGCGGTGTTTGTTGACATATTACGCAGGAGTGACGTTACCAAAAAAAGAAGCGGCAGTAAAACACGTTGTTTTGCATTTGTAAGTTATTATTGTCAGGTGCATTTCCTCTTGCAGCTGTTGTAAAAAAAAAAAAAAAAAAGTATAAAAAAAAACACAAACACATTACCCAACATGTAATTTGCATGAGGTTTCAGTGCACGCGCTGTATGTTTTTCAGGAAGATTTTATTCAGTTCAGGTTGCTCGAAGTGCACTACACGCGCACAAACACGTACACCTACACTAATAATAATAATAATAATATGTAAGCATGTTCGTTAAACCGACCCCCAAGCATGCATACTAGATTACTGGAAATGTACATGATGTAACATCACTATCTGTGCGCTGAGAAGTCTGATTGAGGTAGTGTTGTCATTACACAACGCTGGAGGTGGGTTCGAGCCGCCCTGTAACTCAGACATGCCCGGGCATGTAGCGCGCGACGCCGATTCAGCACGCGACTCGCACTCATACTAGCGTGCTAAACAGTACGCAAAACACAGCCATACTATTCTATATATATATCCCGTTCTGTTGTCGCCATGGTTACCGTGTGCACTTCATACGTCCGCACTAAAAAGCGTTCTAATAATAATAAATCTACAACCCCGTCTCGTGCGCTGTTTTATCACCATGGTTACCGTGTGCACTCCACACTTCCGCACTATACTATACACAGAATAGGGTCTCTAGTCTTTATTAGTACCTTAATGTAGTTCCTGCTTGCTATGGAAACAGCATGGCACGTTGTATATGAAGTCATACTAAACAGTGTATAGTACGCATGGAGTAGGCCATTTTATGGTGCCTTTTTTTTTTTTTTGGCGTACTAGTTAGTAGGTTAGTAGGCAGGTTGAACAGTCATGCTCGGACATGTTGAATCCTTCAACTCCAGACTCCAGTCCCCGCCCTAAAACACATTAGGAGTCATCATACTAGTCCTGACATGTCTCTCTCTCCTTCCCTCCCCCTCTCTCTCTCCAAGCCCATTTAAACCGGCCTGACCCACACTCAGATCTCCTCACTCAGCCAAGAAGGTCTGAGGCACTTTATGTACAGATGAAGAGTATATAATATATATATAGTTTATTTATTTGATTCAGGTAAGGTTCTTTGCTGTGTTTCATGAACATTCACAAGCTGTAATAATGATCATACCTGAATTATTTGTTGCTTTTTCTTTTCACTCCACAGATATTGGCCATGGCTACGGAGAACTGTCTGAGCAGTTCACAGATCAACAAGATTGACAACGAAAAGCTGGTGAGTTTAAACCAGCTGATCCTGGAAGCTCTGAGAAACCTCAGAGTTGTGATGCCAAACTTTTTATTTGTTTGTTTTGTTTTAAAAAAATTTCCTTTCTTCATTCACTCTTCAGGTAAGACCCAAAGTGCAGTTGCTAACCCTGTTAAAAGATGCAGGTGCGGATAAGGACGTGTTCACCATGAAGGAGGTAGGAGGGGTGGATATGGGGGAAAGGGGTCTTACCTGTGACTTTATGTTGCACCTGAGTTTAATTCTGGTCTAATAGGAAGTGTAGTCGTCAGGTTTGCAGAACAGGGTGGAGAGTGTAATATGATATCGGTGTTGCAGTAAATTGTTAGTGCTTGTGTAGTATATGATATCAACTAATACGAGTTGTTTGCTTAAATGTTTAAAATATAGCTTTATAAATGTGGTGCTTTGTTTAGCGTAAGTATTGTAATGCATGTCATGTAGTAAAGCTGTTTTTATTCTGTTACTGTTCACTTATAGTTTTATTTCATATTTTACAAAATAATTAACACCAAGTAAGGATTTTGTTATTTTAACATCTAATTTGTTATTTTTATTTAGAAGAAACAGAATTATTGTTTTTTTTTTTCCTTCTCAGAGTTAAAACATGATAGTCTGGTTTCATAGCCTTGTTTTTTTTCCCCTTATGTTTATTATTATTAAAAGTTAGAGTATATACTTTTTTTTTCTTTTTTTTTCTTTCTTTCTTTTTAAGGGAAATAAACATGGCTCTGATGTTTTGTAGCGTTTCTATATTGAAATATAGATATAATTTTTGTTTGTCCTCAAAGAGAAAATATAATCTTGTGGTGATGATTAATAATGTAACAAACTTTATTTAGTAACTTTTTTAATACATTTGAAATGCAGCTCAATGTGGTTTACAGTCTGAAGCAAAAAGTATTTAAAAAAAAGGTAGTTAAGAATGAAGTTGTTAAATGTGCAAATAATATTAAAATGAATAATTGCAGAAAAGTATAACTATAAAAATAATTTGAAATATGAGAGTGTCATGTATAAGTTTTTTTTACAAAATAAAATAAATAAATAATTGTGGTTAAATTGGACAAGTGTGGCAGACATTATTTATATATATATATAAAAAAAGGAAACGAAAACCCTGACCAGACCTTGAAGGGCGTGTGATGGTGTATCTGGTGTTCATCGAAACACTGCACAGTTGAAACTTTACATTCTGCTCCGGAAGTTATAAATAATCGGCGCTCTCAGGTTTCCGTCCCTCACGTCAGTTCAGTCAGAATTGTAAACGCGTCTCTTCGCTCCGTGGATAATCTTCAGCGTTTTCACCAAAATGTAGCACACGCTTTTCTTGTTTTGAGTGTTTGTGGGAACCGAATCTTCTGATCGGTTTGCATAAATACAGTGTAATTGTATTATTTCCAAATATTTTAATGTGTATTCAAATGTAATGATTAGAATTTTTGGATGAGAAGCAGAGCTTCTGATTGGCTGGCTGGTGTTGAGTAGCTGCATGGTGGATGTGTCACTTAGTGTGGTTTATCTTGTGGTTTACTGGAATGAGTTAGTCATGTGGATTAGTCACCCCTGCTTTCCTGTGTGTGTAGAATATATATACCTTACATTGGGTGTCTCTTGGATCATCCATTAGTAGCTCACATTAGCTTAAATGACTGACGCATAATTACCTTATTTTTGTAATGAATCATTGGCTATCTCATATAAACGTCTTCATCTGGAAAGTTTTTTTTTTTTTTTTTAAAAAGTGCTTTCACTCTGAATGTGTACAGATTTCCTTTTTAAAACAGGAAGTCAGTGTGAGACATGCACAAAAAAAAACGTCCAACATGAAGTTGAATTAACATGTAGTGTGACCACAGAGTGCAGTCTGGTTTTCTTCATGACGTTACAAAGCGCAGAATTATAAGGAAAGCCAAAATGTATTATTCTTATTATTATAAAACAAGACACATTTATTATTCTTATTAATCTTATTATTTTAATGTGTTTTTGTTTTAAAAAAAAAAAAGATACCCATGGGCTGGTTGATGCTTGAGAAAACTTGAGCTGGAGAACAATGACGGAATTTAGGAACATAGTGTGAGCCATGACACGTTAATTTACCTTCTGATAAACTAAATGTAATATTTTCAGTTCATTTTACAGACTGTATGCGAAAAACAACCGTTAACCTGTTTACCTTGTAAACAAATAGGATAAACATCAATGTTCAGTGTTTGAAGTCTGCTCCTCTTAAATATATTTAAAGCTGCACTATTAGACATTTCCACTGTCATGGTTCTGGGCTGGAGTCAGTTCTCGAACCGCTCTGTGTGTATCGTGTAGATATCTGAATAATCTCATAGGACGTGATTGGGTGAGTTTATTTACCCGTCAGATGCACAGCGCTTTAGTTTAATGGTGTTCGTTAGGGACGCACCGATCAGGATTTTTACAGCCGATACCGATCCAGATACCAATCTTTTATTGTTTAAACTTTAATCAGGAGGTCATCAACATGGTGTACCTGTGGATCCCTACCAGCCCCTACCTTGTGTTTACCTTGTGTGTGTTTGTGTGTAAATCAGGTTATGTTCTACCTGGGCAAGTACATCATGAGCAAGGAGTTGTATGACAAGCAGCAGCAGCACATCGTGCACTGTGGAAACGACGCCCTCGGCACCGTGCTCGGAGTGACCAGCTTCTCCGTCAAAGAACCACGGTGCGTACCTCATCCACCAACTGCCGAAAACACGCACCAACTGCCGAACAGCTGAAACAGCCGTAGGGCTCATGACTTCTGAGAAGGCAGGGCGGGGTTTACGAAGCGACAGGTGTCCTCGTTCTGTAATCCCTCTGAAAATGAAACCTCACAGAGTAACAAACGCATGTGTCTTCTCTTCTGGAGTAACTGTTCACCCAGCAGGGTTTTGCCTTTTTAAAAACGTCTGCAATCTAAATCTTTACAGATTTAACAGACACAAAAGTTGTACAGGATGTTATTTTTGAGTTCTTTGTCTTTCCAGAGCTTTGTTTGCAATGATTTCTAAAAATCTCATAGCAGTGAAAATTCCAGGTACAAACACTTACCTTTTTTTTTTGCTGACCTCTTTATAAGATTTGTTTTCCTTTAAACATTAACTTAAGTCATTTATTATCTGTCTCTTTTTTTTTTTTTAATTCTTTTCTAGACTCCCAGTCGACGTTTAGAGAACGTAGAGCTGTAAGTGAAGCTGAGCGAGGGCCAGAGGTAAATACATCTCGCACTTTCCTTCACAGACTGATTTCAGAGATTTAAAAACAAACACCTCCATCACGTTTCAGAGCGAAGTGTTTAGAGAGATTACGTCTCGCGTATTCATGCTACACTGTAGATGTACAACGCGTCGCAAAGACAAAAGAGAGCTCGGGATAGGGCCGGGCGATACGGCAGTATAACATCAGTATTGTGATGTAAGTGTCACGATACATTTTTCTGCAGTATCGTGATATCTTTTCATATATATATTTATTTATTCCGAATCTGTAAATATTGTTTGTTTATTTTGGCATTCTTTTACATTTTTGATTTCAAAACAACAACAAAAACAAGTCACGCCCACAGGAGGCTACAAGTGTGGGTGTTTGGTTGGATTCAGCAATGTGGGACTAAATCTAAATGGTGTTTATGGTGCCGTAGGAGACAAACCCCCAATCATCTACCTCCACACAACAGCAGCAGCAGCAGCAACAACAACAACAACAACAACAACAGCAGCAGCAGCGCAGGAGACGGCGGAGCAGTGATCCCGGTGAGCACACACACACACACACACACACACACACACACACACACACACACACAACCCAAACAGAACGCATTAACCCAGATAAGACTGAGAGAGAGGAGTGTGTCCTGATTCTGAAGCCGTGCCGTATTCCCGAGTCAGTGTGGATATGCTGAGGAGTCCGTGGGAATAACGCTGACTACACACTAATCACTATCTAACGACGGTTCAGACCTGGAGTCTCCCCTCATCTGAAAACTAACCGTACGCGGTTCCTCCGAAGCGATTCGTATGACTCTTAATTTGATCTGATTTTTAATTCACGGTTTGGTTTTAGTGGTATTTCTGAACCCTACGATGTTTTGTCCGCGTGATTAGTGGTAAGATTCCGTCACTCGTTAAGTATAGTAGCCTCATAGCTCGAGCTTGGACGTCTTTGGACGTAAAACGCAGTTTAGTCCCGTCACGGCACGAAACAAAACCCGGTTAAGATCCACACCTGATATACGAACGAGCGATTCCAGCCAAGGTTTTTTTTTTTTTTTTTTTTCTGGTGGACACACCTGGGGCGTTTCTCCTCGTCGCTGTAAAATGCTGACTGTGCGGTTTAGGTGTGTCTAGAGGTGAAGTATAATTACCATCGCCTGACTCGAGCTGTAAAGAAAGACTAGTGCTTTTCCACTCCTATGTTCAGTCTTCTCGTGAGCCTGCTGCTGTTGTGCGACACTGATGTGTGGGTAGCACGCGGCAGCACTCATGAACGCTCTCGCTATCTCGGCCTGGAAGGACACGCACGTCTGGAGGCAGAACAGAATGTTCTCAGATGACTCCCCCCGCCTTCAGTGACTGTGCCACATTGAGCCTCTCAAGACAAAGAAAGCCTGTTTCATCAGACTAGTCAGGAAAAACATTTCAAAAATAGTTTACCGCTCCGAGTGTTTGCGGTCCGGGGGCGGTTTTTGTGCAGCACATCAGGATGCGCAGATGAACGAAGTAGTTTTGAAATGAAATTATCGCGCTATATCGAGACCGTTCTGACTTTATGTTCTTCCAGCGAGTCTCTCGGCCGAGGACGAACCCGGCGAGCCTAGGAAGAGGCACAAGTCCGACAGCATCTCCCTGACGTTTGACGACAGCCTGTCGTGGTGCGTGATCGGAGGCCTGCGCAGAGAGAGACAGAGCAGCGAGTCTTCAGTATCGCACAGCAATTCGGTTCGTCCCTCATCACGTTCCTCACACGAGTACATCTTTAAAATGTATACAAATCCACCCTCCATTTTGTTCCCCGTGCCTGACTGACCTGTCCGTCTGTCTCCGTTCTGCAGGAAGTAGGTATATCTCACAGTGACGAGAGTGAAGAATGTGACGATACCGACTCCGATAACTTCAGCGTAGAGTTCGAGGTGGAGTCTATCGATTCGGACGCTTACAGCGAGAACGATGAAGACTCCCTACCCGGCGAAGACGAGGTCTCGGCTCTGTTCCGTGACACGGCTGCTCTTGTTTTAAAAATAAATCAAACACCACTTTTAGCACTTTATAAATAAACGTGCTTCTGGTTAGGGAGTGGTATAATAATAATAATAATAATAATAATAATAATAATAATAATGATGATAAAGTGCACAGTTCCCTCTTGTGGTCATTAGTTGTAAGTTCAAGCAGGGACCATGCTCTCTGTACTCGTCGGATGTTAAGTAATAAATTGTTTGATTGTTTTTTTTTTTTTTTTTTGCTTTTAAGGTCTATGAAGTTACAATAATTGCCGAGGACGAAGACTCTTTTGATGAAGATACGGAGATCACTGAGGAGGTATGTTTTTATTTCTTTTATTATTTTTGTTTTTGATTGAAGGTTTAACTCTGCCCACTTCACATTATCAAATCATGTTATGCATTTCCTGAAACGCTTAATAAGGTTTATAAAGGAAACTCTCTATAATAGCAGTTTCCTTTAAGCCTTTACTACGTATGCAAATTTACATGCACTTAGCTGTAATTGTATTTATTTAATAAATACAATTACAGCTAGGAACATTTGTTTAACTAGGAACATTTGTGTGCAAATGAGTTGTGTGACGAGGTTGGCTTTTTGGATGACCGCCGTGTGTGTACGCGTCCTCAGGACTATTGGAAATGTGCCGAGTGTGAAGAGCTGAACCCTCCCCTCCCTCGCCACTGCAAAAGCTGCTGGAAGGTCCGCCCGGGATGGCTCCCCGAGACTTTCTTCACGTCCGAGAACCCCGGCAACGACGTGCAAACCGACGTCAACACGGACCTCGAACCCAAAGCACCGTGCGCCGAATCTCCGACTCCGACCCTCGACCCGGACGAAGGCGTGGACGTCCCGGACGGCAAGAGCACGCGCTCGCAGAGTACTTCCTGCTCCGACTCGCAGGGCTCGTCTCTGTGCTACTCGCAGCCCTCCACCTCCTCCGGCCAGGAGGACACACCTGAGCTGGAGCGCACCACCAGCTCAAACAGCATCGAGTCGTGCCTTCCCGCGTCCTGCCTGGAACCCTGCGTCATCTGCCAGAGCAGACCCAAGAACGGCTGCATCGTCCACGGACGCACCGGACACCTCATGGCCTGCTACACCTGCGCCAAGAAGCTTAAAAAGCGCAACAAGCTGTGCCCCGTGTGCAGGGAGCCCATTCAGTCCGTCGTCCTCACCTACGTCAGCTGAGGGGGAAACGCAGACGTGCCTAGTTCAGTTACCTCACCAGAAACCGCCGCGCGTTTAAGTGCCGCAAAACCCCACGCTCACACTAGCAAGGCCTTCGGTTTATATGTACGAGTCCTGATTTCAGCCGTGTCCCACTCCTGGGCCATAACCATCGTCTCGACCGCTTCCTTTAGATCGTTATGTCTACGGCGAGCTCAGGCCGACGTCTCTCCAACTTCAGTTCTTACCTGCAGTGAGTTCCCCTGCACTGTGGAACCGAGCGCATCATAAACCGCCCGTTATTAATTTATTCCTCCATTATCGTTTTCAGTAAATAGCTCGAGAAGCCGTCTATGTAACTAATATCTGATCAGAAACGGAATAAATATCTGGATCGGTCCCCCGCTAGTGCGAACGCAGGCCTGCACGCTAAATACGTCGGATTAAAGTGAGCACGAGTAGAATTTTTGTTTTGTAACTGGGGGGAAAGATGTTTACGAATGTTCTATTTAAAATAAAGTTTATCCTCCATATGTGTGTAGAGATGGAATATAAATACTCCTGTTCTGACTCCTCCTTGTATGCAAATTAAGCACATCCTTCAAGGAGAAATGAAAAATATGATAAATTTACTTTTAAAAATGTTAAAATATCTGTAAAATGCATTAATAAATGAATTCACTCTGCTCAGCCTGGGCCACGGAGAGAGAGTCGATGAGTAAAATGAGCATTATTGAACGAGCGGAGCAGCCGTTTGTGCCGCTGTACACACCGGGTGTGCTGCTTTACCTGTGGCCAGGGAGCCTCTCTCTCCCGCAGCGCGCTCCTCCCGGAGCCTGTGTGAAATCTGTGCGTTTTACTCAACACTACGTAGATTGGAAATGGATAGGAGACACCCCCCCCCCCCCCCCCCCCCCCATATTTCTCAACATCAACTACAAAAGCGTACAGATTAAATGTAAATAGTATAATATTTTTCTTTCTGAACAGCATTCTATTTATGAAATAAAGAAATGTAAAATTATTTATGATCATTTGACGGGCGTGTGCTAGATGTTCGTGTGTTGTGGGTTTGGTTGGATTCAGTTTTGGGGATGGTGATTAAAGTACAGTGCTGTAACGGGTCTATGGCTTTAAGGGGTGTATCATTCGTACGAGTGTTTTCTACACTCGCGGTTTGTGAAGTGTGTGTGTGTGTGTGTGTTTAATTTATATTAGGTAAATATGATTATTTTGGATGCTCTGACATGTTTCATGGTTGGAATTTGAAGTTCTCTTTGATTTTCACGATCGTGTGGAGAAATAAATGATTAATGATTATATGTTCAGTGTTTTGTTTGTTTGTTTGTTTGTTTGTTTGTTTATCTATCTACTTGTTTAGCACTCTTAGCTGTAGACATGGTCTGCTGTTAAGAGCGCTTTACAGACATCCAGATACACATTTAAATTTCTCCTTCATGAGCAAGCCAGAGGCGACGATGGCAAGGGAAAACTCCCTGAGAAGTCATGAGGAAACTGAGAGGAAGCGGATTCCACAGGGAAGACGTCCTCATCGTTATTCTACTACAGCTGTGTACTGTAATCAGTGCTGTCTGTTTCAACCAGCTCAGTACAAGCATCTGTACAGGGTTAAGTGGATGGCCAAGTCTCTCTCTCTCTCTCTCTCTCTCTCTCTCTCTCTCTCTCTCTCTCTCTCTCTCTCTCTCTCTCTCTCCCCCCCCCCCCCCCCTCTCTCTCTCTCTCTCTCTCTCTCTCTCTCTCTCTGTGTGTCTCTCTCTCCCCCCCCCCCTCTCTCTCTCTCTCTCTCTCTCTCTCTCTCTCTCTCTGTGTCTCTCTCTCTCCCCCCCCCCCCCCTCTCTCTCTCTCTCTCTCTCTCTCTCTGTGTGTCTCTCTCTCTCTCTCTCTCCCCCCCCCCCTCTCTCTCTCTCTCTCTCTCTCTCTCTCCCCCTCTCTCTCTCTGTGTGTGTGTGTGTGTCTCTCTCTCTCTCTCTCTCTCTCTCTCTGTGTGTGTGTGTCTCTCTCTCTCTCTCTCTGTGTGTGTGTCTCTCTCTCTCTCCCCCCCCCCTCTCTCTCTCTCTCTCTCTCTCTCTCTCTCTGTGTCTCTCTCCCCCCCCCCCCCCCTCTCTCTCTCTCTCTCTCTCTCTCTGTGTGTCTCTCTCTCTCTCTCTCTCTCTCCCCCCCCCCCCCTCTCTCTCTCTCTCTCTCTCTCTCTCCCCCTCTCTCTCTCTGTGTGTGTGTGTGTGTGTCTCTCTCTCTCTCTCTCTCTCTCTCTGTGTGTGTGTGTGTCTCTCTCTCTCTCTCTCTGTGTGTGTGTCTCTCTCTCTCTCTCCCCCCCCTCTCTCTCTCTCTCTCTCTGTGTGTGTGTGTCTCTCTCTCTCTCTCTCTCTCTCTCTCTCTCTCTCTCTCTCTCTCTGTGTGTGTGTGTGTGTGTGTGTGTGTGTGTGTGTGTGTGTGTGTGTGTGTGTGTGTGTGTGTGTGTGTGTGTGTGTCTCTCTCTCTCTGCTGGTTTGGTTGTTGCGCACACAGTAATTCAGTGTACTATATGAAGTAAGTCAGTACCCTGCTCCAGCGTCTCACTCGATGTTTTTTGTCCTCGGAGGTTGCTAAGAGAATCCGCTAGTTAGCGTTTACTCCAGAGACGTGTCCTGGCCTGTCGTGTGTACACCGTTTGCTTGAGGGAAAGCTGTTCAGCCCCACACATGGGAAAGTACTGTGAAAGAGCAAAATCAGGGGAATGGAAATGCTGACACATGCAACAGTGCTGATTTAAAACTTTTGCTGTTGTTGATAATGAGGTGTCTAAGTGTTGCTCCGTCTCTCCAGTGCAGTTCCAGAGTCGTGTAGAATCGAAGGAACTGCTTCTCTTAGCTCGTGGTGGACTTACCTGCTTACAAACACACCTTGTTGTTGTTTTTTTCCTCAAATGCCCCGTGTCTGCGTCGTTGTGCACACGTCAGCGTGCAGTCATTTATTTCTCTCTTTGTTTTTGTAGGAGGCGCATCAGTTTTTCACGTGTTTCACAGGTACTTTGCAGTAGAGCAGGTCCGAAGCCACTCCGCTCTCACTGTGTGTGGTGTATAGCGATGCTTTTCAACGCTGAACACAAAGACACAGCAGAGCAAGTAGGATCTGTTCTCAGTTCTGGGCTTTACAAAATGCATTCATTCACATATTCATCAACTGGAACTGCTGCACACGCCCCGTAAACAAGAGCAGTCTCAAGCCTGAAATGTGCTGCATGCACACCGCACTGACCCAGGTACCCCCTAAAAAAATGAAGACTGGGACTCGAACCCTTCCCGTTATAAACTGACCCTAAAAGTGGAACTGAGCAATCTCGAGCTTTACATTTGGACGTACATTCTGAGTCTAAGGAACATGAAAGTGTTTATACATGTACGTGTAGCTTGTAATGCGCTCTAGGGATCAGATTTTGTTCCAGGGAGATCGGACCATCCTGAGCCGAGGTGCTGAGGTTTCAGTAAACTGCTGTATAACCTACGTTTGTTGCGCGCCATGACACAAAGATGGCCGTCGTAGTTAAAACAAGTAAAATAAAAAATGAAAAAATGAGGAAAATTTAAATGCTCGAGCAACCTACATTGGACCACTTGAGATGGAGTGATCCAATTAATAAATCCGTTAATGGAGTCACTCTATAATTAATTTAAACTTAAGATTGTTTTTTCCCGATCTGATGACCTGTTAGAGGAAGACAACTGTGCTCCTCCTCCGCTTCCTCAAAGAAACATCGATGAAGGAGACTACGAGGACCTCGGATCAGCTCAGTACACCGGTTAGACACTACATAGTGCACTTAACCACCGCCACTGTGGCGTGTCCCAAACAATGCACCCTATTCACTATATAGTCCACATAAACACCATCACCAGTCCATTGTGTGCGTGTCCCAAACCACACACCCTATTCACTATATAGTCCACATAAACATCATCAGTGCACTGTGTGCGTGTCCCAAACCACACGTCCTATTCACTATGTAGTCCACATAAACACCATCATCAGTACACTGTGTGCGTGTCCCAAACCACACACCCTATTCACTATATAGTCCACATAAACACCATCATCAGTGCACTGTGGGCGTGTCCCAAACCACACATCCTATTCACTATATAGTCCACATAAACACCATCATCAGTGCACTGTGGGCGTGTCCCAAACCACACACCCTATTCACTATATAATACACATAAACGCCATCATCAGTGCACTGTGGGCGTGTCCCAAACCACACACCCTATTCACTATATAGTCCACATAAACACCATCATCAGTGCACTGTGTGCGTGTCCCAAACCACACACCCTATTCACTATATAGTCTACATAAACATCATCAGTGCACTGTGGGCGTGTCCCAAACCACACACCCTATTCACTATATAGTCCACATAAACACCATCAGTCCACTGTGGGCGTGTCCCAAACCACACACCGTATTCACTATATAGTCCACATAAACACCATCATCAGTGCACTGTGGGCGTGTCCCAAACCACACACCCTATTCACTATATAGTCCACATAAACACCATCATCAGTGCACTGTGGGCGTGTCCCAAACCACACACCCTATTCACTATATAGTCCACATAAACACCATCATCAGTGCACTGTGTGCGTGTCCCAAACCACACGCCCTTTTCACTATATAGTCCACATAAACACCATCATCAGTGCACTGTGGGCGTGTCCCAAACCACACACCCTATTCACTATATAATACACATAAACACCATCATCAGTGCACTGTGGGCGTGTCCCAAACCACACACCCTATTCACTACATAGTCCACATAAACACCATAATCAGTGCACTGTGGGCGTGTCCCAAACCACACGTCCTATTCACTACATAGTCCACATAAACACCATCATCAGTGCACTGTGGGCGTGTCCCAAACCACACGCCCTATTCACTACATAGTCCACATAAACACCATCATCAGTGCACTGTGTGTGTGTCCCAAACCACACACCCTATTCACTATATAGTCCACATAAACACCATCATCAGTGCACTGTGGGCGTGTCCCAAACCACACGCCCTATTCACTATATAGTCCACATAAACACCATCATCAGTGCACTGTGTGCGTGTCCCAAACCACACACCCTATTCACTATATAGTCCATATAAACACCATCTGTGCACTGTGGGCGTGTCCCAAACCACACACCCTATTCACTACATAGTCCACATAAACACCATCATCAGTGCACTGTGGGCGTGTCCCAAACCACACGCCCCATTCACTATATAGGCTACATAGAATATAGTCCACTGAATAGTGAAGACGGGGTGGTTTGAGACACTGGTGGAAGGGAAACTGTCACGGCCGCACCGGCCTTTTCCCAGCATCCTTTGTGCAGCTCATGTAGACAAAATCCCAGACGCCACCCCATATTTCCACTTGAATTACTTCTTTCTCTCTTCATTTGTTCTGTTACTGACCACAGGGTTGCCAGATCTGCTGGTTTGAATGCGTCTCTGATTTGAACCTCATACAGTCAGACAGGTGTAGCGTTGTGTGTGTGATGCAGAAATTGTTATTATTATTATTATTAGTGCTTTATCGACGCCACAAACATTCCCAGATGTGCGATAAAGTGCGTTCTGCGTACCAGGTGTGTGTCGAAGTTACATTTTCATATCATGACAACTGCGCAGTATTTTATCGCGGTTTACGATGTTATCAAATCATGTTATTTTACTATACGTTCAAAAATATCTCATTTTTATTTACAAGATATATAGAGTCAACATACTGGGACGCGCTTTCTTTATAGGAGTCGAAACGCACCACAAAGTATTGGCACCCGTTCCTCTTGAAGTAGCCGTGCATGTTAAATATCAGTTTCAGAGCACGTGAGCGACACGCGGCTCAATATTCCGCTCCGCTCCGTCGCTCACGGCCCGAGCGAACGCTCCGCTTCACGTGAAATTTCTCTGTGGTATACTCGTCTCTGTGGTGCATTGCTTGAATAAATGCCTCAGTTACAGTAGTAGAGATAATAGTGATGTTGACCTTCTGTTACAGGCTGAGCTTTTTATTCATTCGATTAATTTATTGAAATAAATTTACCGTTTGCGTATCACATCCTCCTGCTTTCTGGCCGCGTAAGATCTTTGCTAACTCTCCCCCTCTCGCTCTCCACTCTCCCTTTCGATTTCTTCTCCTTCCTCGTGAGAGTTTTACTGTGTATTCATGTAGAAGGTTTGAACTGCACGACCTCCACTGCGCATGCTCTGCTCACTATATTCTGTAACCGCTTATTGTCCGCGTGGATAAAATACAGATTTGGCAACACGACCCGAACAATCCGGTGCGGTATGTAAGGAATAAATCAGTGTGTATAGTGCTGTTTACACCCCGATGTGGTATTTTTCCTAAAACAGCACGCCCCAAAATGATTTAATCTTCTCCTACTACAGCAATCGATTATATATTTCTATTTATTTAAAAAATTATACTTTTTTTTTAAATCCATTTCATGTTAAACCGGTCAGTTCCTGTTCTCACTTATGTTACAGCAGCTATAAAAAGTCTCTCTGTCTCCGGCCTCTCAAAATGAATAGCTGTTGCTATAGAAACGATAATGTATCAGAACGAGCGCAATAATATAAACCTACGCTGCTGTTCTAGAAAACTAATCAACACCACCTTCTGACCAATCAGAGTCCAGGATTCAGCAGCGTCGCGGTAACTGCCAGTACATTCCATCAGTCCGGAAACATTAATCACGATACTGCAATGTTTAAAGACCTTTTCAAAATTAATGAATGTTTTATTGAGTGTTTATTAAAAATAAGCTGGATAATACATGTTCTATACATTTTTTGAATTCATGCTAGTTACTCTCAGTCGTACAGAACGTAGCCGAGCGACAGACAACACCGAATCAAAAAAGGGCGGAGCTTAAATCAAATTCGATCGGCCAATTACAAACCCGATGGTACGACATCGCGACAATAGTATACCTCACGTGAGCTAGAATGCCGGTGAATTCAGCTAGCTAAGAGAACGTAAACATTAGCAACGCTAACTAGCACTAACTAGCATAGCTAACGTTGCTGTTATAGTGTATAAGTCAGTGCAGTCATTTATGCTTCACATTTTACTGAGATGAAGAACAATAAAGAAAGGCTAGTAATGGTATCATGTTATATTTGATTAACTGAGGCCACACCCCCTTTTGGCCTGTCACTCTAGCTTAGTCATGTTGCTAGCTCACGTGGCTAGCTCAGAGTCCCATTGCTAGCTCAGAGTCATGTTCTTACTGCACTTTCAGATTAAAATCCATTTCAGCTGAATAGTTTGTGCAATAAAAAATGTTTTACATTTATATCACAAAATAAACAGCTTTATCAGCAAAATTGAGAGTTTTAATAAGAACTGAAGTCTTTATGGTAGTGTAATTACTGTTGTATTTCAGTTATACTATACCAAGCTTTATTTACTATATTATGCAATACTGTTATGCTAATCTATACTATACCAATCTGTGTTAAATATCCTTTACTGCATCACATTACGTTATACTATAGCTCACTATACTATCATGTTCTCCTATACTATCATGCTATACTACACCATACCGTTATACTCTACATTTACTATGATATTCTGTCATCTTATAGTATAGTATATTATGCCATATTGTTATGCTCTCCTATACTATCTGATATTATGCTATACTGCATTATATTATGCTACACTACACATAGCTTGCTATACTATTATGCTCTCCTATACTATGCTATACTATACCACTATACTGTTATGCTGTATCATACGAAGCAACACTATACTGAAATTAACAAGTTATAAAGTTTTTATTGGCCGTTATGCACTCACCGGCCACTTTAATAGGAACATCTGTACCCCTGCAGATCTGTGGCCATCATGTGGCAGCAGCAGCAACAGTGCATAAAATCACACAGTCACGTCAAACATCAGAACAGTCTCAGTGACTCGGATCGTAGCATGGATGTTGGTTTGAGTATTTCAGAACCTGCTGATCTCCTCCTGGGATTTTCACACTTTAGAGTTTAGAAGAATTTCAGCTCTGTTATCTGTACGGATGATTATACGGACCGTTTTACAGTTAGAGATTATATAATAAACACAAACAGATGATCAGGAGAATGTTGGAGTTTAATAAAGGAAAATAGATTTACAGGGAGAAAAAGAAATATACATGTAGAAAATCACTGTTTTTTTTTTACACTTAAAGTGACGGTGAGATGCAGCGTTCACTCTTCACCTCATTTCACCTTCTCTCCTCAAACTGTTTAAAACAGGAGGAGTGATATAGAACTCAGCATAGAGAATAAAACAGTCCATAAACCCCCCACACACACACACATACGCGCAGAGGTGTGTGTGTGTATCTACCAGGCCATACCCTTCTTCTTCTTCTGGCCCGTTTTCTTGGTCCTGCGCTGGTGTTTGAGTTTCTTGGCCTGTCTCTGGTTCATCCACACAGGGTACTGTCCATGTTCATTCAGCAGCGTGTCCTTATTCCTCTTACTGTCCGTCTCCATCTTCCCCGTCTCGTCTGGAGAGAGAGAGAGAGAGAGAGAGAGAGAATAACACATCAGCTCTTAAACTTGAGATAAACCTTTATACACAGACACACGGGTTTCATTAGTTTCTCGTTGAATTCAGGGGAACTAAATTACTGCTGTAAAATTTACTCTAAACTATATATAGATACATTTTTAAAGGCATTTAGCCACCAACAAACAGCTAAAAGACGTTGGGAGACAAACCAAATAAACTAAATTAATTAATTAAATAAAAGTAATAGAATTCAGGGCAACAGTTTCGCTGTACAAATATATATTTGATGTTTCTGTGCATAAAAAGAAATAGTGGCCAACATCAAACAGAAATAAATAACAAAAAGTGTTTAAAAAAAAAAGCAAACAAACAGTTTGTCTAAAGTCTTACAGTTCAGTCTGAAAGAAGGAATTCATTTCCTTGCAACCAACAGTCTTCAACATCACATGAACACCTGAATGTTCAACATGCCGGACACGGGAAGATTCCTTCTTTAACTATTATTATTCCAAGCGTACTGTTTCAGCCTTTTCATTACTTTTCAATACAGACCGAATAAAAATTCATACACTGTGCAATTAAAAAGAAAATCCCCAGAGCTGGATATGCAGACGAGTGATTTCTGCATCATGGTGAAATCTTTAAAGCGGAATGGTAATTAATACGACGCGCCGAACGCGTCCGAACGTGACGCGAGTAACATCTCACTCTGGTCTCCGGCGTCGTCTCGTCCCATCTCCTCGTCCTGCGCTCTGTCCCGCGCTCTGTCCCTCAGCGTGTGTGCGGGGATCACCGTCGCCGTCTCGCACACCTCCTTCATGCTGATCTCTCCTTTCCCTTCCTGCCCCAGAGCCGCTTTCAGCCGAGCCAGCTCCTTAGGCGCGTTCTTCTTCCTCTTCTCCGCTCTCATCTTCCTCTTCCACTTACTGCGCAGACTCTTCGCCATGGCAACCGGATCTGAGGAGGAAAAAACAAACAAACGGTAAACACGGAGAGTTTCAGCACAAACGCAAGGTTTAATTCACTACGATTATACACCGGAATTAAATTCAACGTTTCCCTTCACTTCATATCGACTGTGATGGACCGACCTGGCACGTTGTTCGATTAATACAGTATTTAAACTGGAATAAAAATCCTTTATTTCAATTTAAACTCTTTCCTTTCACAAAGCAAAATGACGCAGATCTTGAGATTATTTTTACTTTAATTCACTTTTTA
>NC_030434.2:25763181-25775681 GCF_001660625.3 Ictalurus punctatus
AAGAGTTATCGCTCCGGTCGGAAGTTTTCTCTTTTTATTTGTGTTAGCGCACATCTCTTCACCCACATGATCACCTGAACTGCTTACACCGAGCTCACATGATGGATGAGACACGGAAAAAACAAACAAACTAACCACTACAAAAACAGGGAAGGTGTGTATTAACGTGAGCTACGGTGTGTTACGTAGCGCTGTTGAAGAACGGAGCGAGCACTGTGCTGAAAAAAACATTATTAGTTTATTATTATTATTATTATAGTAAGGATTTAGTACTGAAATTACACACGCCAGTATTCAGACCTCAGATGAACGTGGGAGTTACACAAATGTGGGCGGAGTTGGTCTAAAACAGAGGCGTGTCTCAGTTACGCACGATTATGAGCTGAACGGGAGTTCTTGCGTGAGGAGTCAGGAGCTGTGTGAAGTCCAGCGCCGCTGTCTGACGGTTTGACGTAACCACAATATGTCACGCCTTGTCTGTAAATACGCTATCGTCGCTTTAATGTGTACACGAGAAGTTCAGTATTACACACAGAAGTCGCTTAGCTCAATTATTTATGTGTTTATTTATTTAAAGTGTCTCTGTGAGCGGAGCAGACGAGCGCTCGGTCAGATTCTCCTTCACACCGCCATCGCGTTCTCTCTACAGGACCGCGCATCCAATGATCGCGAACATCGGCATTATTCATTCTGTCAATAAAAATAGTGAATTAAAAGAGTGATAATGACGACGTTCACACGGACAGCAGTAATGTAATTACTGAGCTTACTCTGAGTAAGATAATAATCTGATTAAGGTGTTTACACGAGTCGCTTTTAGAATACTCCTGTCATGTTCCCGTTTTACACGTTATAGAACATAATTAGATGAACAGCCCGCGTCATTACGTCACCGCGCCACGCCGTCCGACGTCCCTCCAGAATCTCACGCATCGACATACAGTTGGTCTTCGTTATGGGACCGTATACAGTTTTGGGTGTTTTTATTTACTTTTTTTACGCACGCTTTAAGTGCGGTTAATTATTAGTCGTGCTATACGTGCTAATAGACAACTGCTTGAAGCGGTGGGTGTGTCCCAAACCGCATACTTACCGTCTATATAGTAGCCGAGATACATGTATTTTTCCCCACTGCAGGCCTATAGTAGGCAAGTATGTGGTTTGGGACGCAGCCGAACTCTCTCGCTCGGCGTAAAACGTTGCGCACTTCCGTGTGTGATCGTGTCCTGTCGCAAAATGCGATGAAAACTCTCACACGACGCTCATAATGCGATTAAGGTCTGTACATGTCTGTAATACACGTCCATAATGCGACTAAAACAGCAGTACTCCACCTGTCTTAATTCCATTAGAGCTTAGTTCAAGTGTGACCTTAATTAGATTAAGGTCAGTAAAAATGGCTGTTTACACGGTAGTTTCTTAATCAGAGTACGGTCTTAATCGGATTAAGAGTGGATTATTGTTGTCCATGTAAACGCGCTGAATATCTCAGACATTACAGGTTAGTTGTATTGATTGTCGCTTCATTAATTTGCGCACAAGTAACTGTTAGATACATGATGAATAAAACGTAAAAGAAAAGACCAGCCTGCGCCGGATCAAGTGCTATTCTATTCTCCGTGCTGCTGAATAACGAGCGGAAGCCATTTTGCTCGATTAAACCACTGGTTAGTTAACGTGATCATGTCAGCTAGCGCGATTCCTGCAGTAATACTGTACTTCGGTGAAGACGTACCATCTTCTCTTTCTTAGATCATCATATTAGTCTTCTTATTTTACAGTTTTAAATTGCCTCTTGCTTTTATGTCACGTCCGATCACGTTTGGCCGCAAAGTCCGTATTTCCTGTCCCTGGTTTTTTTCTCTCTCCATGTTTAAAGGCGAGTGTTTGTGTTTAACGGCTGTGGTCTAGATGCTATCCTGTGAATGTGTGTTTTAGGTAAAATGACATACGCTACTAGTCTAATTAAAAGGTGAAATTGAACCAAGTCCCTTTTTTTTTTATCGTAACTGTCGTGTGTTTTCTGTTTGTGTGTCTGAAATCTCTCTGTGGATTTAACCTTTTTTTCTCCTTGTCTCACCACACACACACACACACACACACACACACACACACACCTGGGCTTTGGCATGCAGCATGTGTTGCCAGGCAACACTGTCTGTCTCCCTGCCCATAATAATATCATGCTGTCTCAACAATGCAGGTGTGTGTGTGTGTGTGTGTGTGTGTGTGTGGATTTACACACTTTTATTCGCACTCCATTCTGAACTCATCTAAGCTTGACCTCTGAATGCTCTTCACACAGCAGATTCATGCTGAGCCACATCGGAGATATTATGATCCTGGCGATTATTCTCCAACCCTTCTATAATTACAACAGGCCTTTATCCCATATATACCCTTTACAATTCTGTTATTAAATAATATTCTTCATGGACCAGGGAGAGCAAAGCACAACTTGAGTAGTCTTTTTAACGACAACAACAACAACAGCAGCACCAACAATAATAATAATGATAAATATTATTATTATTATTATTATTATTATTATTAAAGCTGCAAACAGCATTTTCAGCGGCCGAGCATTCGGTGAGCCGCAAATTCCCAGACACGCTACAATTGTTGCCTGAGAAATCATAGGAAAGCAGCACCGTAGCTCTAGGCGAAAGTGACGTGTTTCACTCATGATGTGAGTGTTTTGATCACGGACAGTGGTGGAATTCTCTGACTGTGGTAAGAAAGGTCTAGTTGAACTAGTGGGCACGAGCGTGGCATTGCTGCTGCAGCTGCCGCTACTGCTGTGACCTGTGGTGTTGTCTGTTGATACTTTTGCCCTGTACTCATGATTGCTACTGCTCTGACCTGAAATGTTTTCTCCTTTATTTTCTCAATAGTCGGGCCTTTTTTCCCGACTTTGCGCAGGTATCTGCAGGAAACATATCTGTCCTGAAAATTGCTCAATAAAATGCTATTTGATATTAAACCCTGTCAGTAATGTGTTGTCTGTGTTATAGCACATTGAATGGCTAGAACGGCAGCAGGCTGTTGTTTAGACAGAGACAGTTCTCAGGATGATGTACGTCAAATTTGGTGAAGCAAAAATGGCACTTAGATGGAAGCATTTTGGGCATGTTATTGTAGCTTTTGACCAGTAAGTGGCACTGTCACGAAATTTGTTGCCTAGCCTCAGGTCACGGTTCGGAAGACGCCCACCAAGTTTGGTGCCAGTGCGCACACTTGTTGTTGAGATACAGCCTCACTTCCTGTTTGGTGGCTTTACTGTCAGATTCGTTGGCCCATTGCGGACAACCCATTTGGAGTATCAAAATCCTTTTGAAAATCATTGTGAGGCTAACTCTGAAGATGATGTTTGCCAAATTCAGTGATGATTGGACAAAATTTGTAGGAGTAGTGAAAAAACTGTTTTTGACAAAATCCAAGATGATGGAGGTGGAAAATCTAATTATGCAGAGATTGCCGTTATAGGGTGCGTTGAACTCGTCTCGACCCAGGAAATCCAGGGATGCAGGCTACATGGTATGGACCTGATGATGCACAAGTTATTACCATAAACGTACTTCCAAATTAGGGCCAAATTTGTCCCGATGGTGGAGCTAGAGCTTTGGCAGCACTTGGCCCAAATTTGGTCATAATGTTCCTTAGACCCTCCCCAATCAGTCTGCCAAATTTCACAACTTTTTACCAGACAGTTTGATGGGCTGCTATAGACACCCTAGCCAGAAGAAGAAGAAGACGAAAAGTTAGAATAACAGCAGGGTGCCTACACACTTTCGGTGCTTGGCCCCCTAAAAATAGTATGCCTGACCTGCAGTTGAAATAATAATCTTTCTGTGTTTTTCTCTACACTGATACATGTGTACTGTAGAGGGAGAGGAGCACTCAGTCCACCAGCTGCAGTTTAATTGGAGTTTGGCTGAGTGTGTATTGCTGCTCGTGTCCTGCAGCTGCAGTTGTTAATTACAGCTCTACACCACTGAATCACACATCGCTCCAGAGAACCATTTATCCACAATCCCAATCCGATGTCACACAAAACTCAGAGATTCCTGTCGGATTCTGGAGATTTCCGACCGAGTACATTTACAGAAAAGCAAAGTTTTGCTATCGAGTTAGCTGATGGCTTCATTCCAAAGGATTCAGCTGAAACTTTTTAGGCTGTTGGTCGAGATCGGCACCTGTGATACTTAAATGCACCTACAGTGGTGCTTGGAGGTTTGTGAACACTTTCGAATTTTCTATGTTTCTGCATAAATTTGACCAAAAACATCATCAGATTTTTACACAAGTCCTAAAAGTATATAAAGAGAACCCAATTAAACAAAGGAGACAAAAATATTATACACCGTCATTTATTTATTGAGAAAAATGATCCAATATGACATATCTGTGAATGGCAAAAGTATGTGAACCTTTGCTTTCAGCATCTGGTGTGACCCCCTTGGTGTGACTAAATGTTCGGGGTAAGTGTTGATCGGTCCTGCACGTCGGCTTGGAGGAGTTTCATCCCGTTCCTCAGTACAGAACAGCTTCAGCTCTGTGATGTTGGTGGGTTTCCTCACGTGAACTGCTCGCTTCAGGATCTTCCACAACATTTCTACTGGATTAAGGTCAGGACTTTGACTCGGCCGTTCCAAAACATTCACTTTATTCTTCTTTAAGCGTTCTTTGGTAGAACGTCTCGTGTGTTTAGGATCGTTGTCTCGCTGCATGACCCGCTTTCTCTTCAGATTCAGATCATGAACAGATGTCATGATATTTTCCTTTAGAGTTCGCTGGTATACTTCACAATTCATTGTTCCATCAGTGACGCCGAGTCGTCCAGGTCCAGATGCAGCAACACAGTCCCAAACCCTGACACTACCACCACCATGTTTCACAGATTTTATATGGTTCTTCTGCTGGAATGCAGTGTTTTCCTTTCTCCAAACATCACGCTTCTCATTTAAACCAAAACGCTCTATTTTGGTCTCCTCCATCCACAAAACATTTTTCCAACAGCCTTCTGCCTTGTCCACATGATATGTAACAAATTCAGATGGGCAGCAGTGTTCTTTTTGGAGAGCGGAGACTTTCTCCCTGCAGCCCTGACATGCACACCGCTGTTGTTCAGTGTTCTCCTGATGGTGGACTCATGAACATTAACATCAGCCAATGTGAGAGAGGACTTTAGTTGCTTAGAAGTTCCCCTGGGCTCCTTTGTGACCTCGTGGACTATTAAACGTCTTGCTCTTGGAGTGATCTTTGTTGGTCTCCACTCCTGAGGAGGGGAACAATGTTCCTCAGTTTCCTCCATTTGTACACAGTCTGTCTGACTGTGGATTGGTGTATGTCGGTGTGTGATGGTGAATGTCGGCGTGTGATGGTGAATGTGGGCGTGTGATGGAGAATGTCGGCGTGTGGTGGAGAATGTCAGTATTCGATGGTGAATGCTGGTTCACCATTAAAAATGGTCAAATAAAATGACTGAAATGACATAAAGTTTTGATGAATGCTTTTCCCACTGTGAGAAACAGCAGAGAGAAACGCCTTGTAAAAGAATCGTAATTGACCGATAAACTTGATTCTGTCTCTGATTCTGTAGACCATTAAAGCTGCTTCTCTGTTTGAACTCCTGACGTTCGGCTGTGGAATTGATATTGATTTTTGTAATGGCACGCCTCCTCAGGCTCTGTGTTTATACCCGGCTTTAAAGATCTTTCCCCAAACCCTACAGTTCAAACTAATACAATTCCTGACTCAGTCTTTATAACATGTAGCTTTTCTTCTCTTTCATTTCTCTTTCCTTAAGAGATTATCTGCACATTAAACTTTCAGCAAGAGCTTTTGCAGCTCAAGTGCCATCTCTCTCTGGAAAGGAAATGGAGTTCTGAAAAAGAAAAACCGTTGAGACCGAATAGAGAAATAATTGATGAAGCCGTTATGAGTCATGTGAATCTAATGATGATAAAGACTGAAGATGGATTCAGAGGATTATTGTTTCACTTTAAATAACACTTATATTTATAAATCATTAGAACTGCTTTATAATCATTTCTTTTTATAAATATATATAATTCTGTATTATTTCATTCTGGATTGTGATTGGTCAAAACTGTTGATCAATTTTCTATAACAGCAGCTTTGACACGAGTGCAGCTGCATTTACATTCATGCTCTCGTTCTACTATGATTAGATTAAAAATGGCCGACGTGGTGGCGTTCTATAAGGAGTCGCTTATTTAACATTTACGGAAGGAGTCTCCAGTGTCAGTGCTTTCTAACAGACAGAGGTAAAGCTGTAACTTTATGTTTTCTGCCATCTTCAGGACAGAGGTGTTTACACTTTCTTACACTAGCTTACAGTTTCTCAGTGACATGAGGGAATGACTGTTCATAGCTGCTATAACGTAAGTGACAGGGACTTGCTTAGCATCTGTTTAACATTAAATCGCTGTGGTATGAGAGGAATAAAGCGCTTGGCGATGTGCGTTTATAGGAAAATAATCAACATCATGGTGTAACTCTGCTACAACACACCACACCATCGCTGATTAT
Source organism: Ictalurus punctatus (assembly GCF_001660625.3). NCBI lineage: Eukaryota > Metazoa > Chordata > Actinopteri > Siluriformes > Ictaluridae > Ictalurus > Ictalurus punctatus. The sequence continues at coordinate 25,769,737 of NC_030434.2, forward strand.
TTTACTTGTGTTTATCTAGTGTTTCGAATTTTAAGATTTCAGTTCACCAAATGAATCCTTTTTGAACCTATTTCTACACTGTAAAAAAGAAATAAATAAATAAATAAAACTCATTTCAAGCTCGAAAAAGTCTTCTACAGTCAGACGGGCTTTCTCATCTGAGTCATTTTCCCCCTAGAAAGAATCAAAAGCATTTGCCAATAGATTAAGAATTTTTTTTAAGGTCTCGTAATGAGATATATTAGAGAAATGTTCCTATATTCAAGATATTTTCTTGTGCATTGTAAAGCAAGTTTTATATCCGAGATTTCATCGCAGTTACCCGTATTATCCTAATACTGTGTATATATGTCAGGGTTTGGAGGCGGAGACGGATGCAAGTGCAGATTAGATTGAATATAAATTCCAACAAAACAGGATCTATAGAACTTGTAGCAAAAACACTGAGATGAATCAGGTGCAGTTGGTCATGTGACACTGACGCAGTGGGGTGCAGTGGCTGCTGGGAACTGTAGTCCCGAGTTACTTCTGGCATATCCATGGCAATATTGTAAAATATTACAGTGGTGAAAATGATTTAATAGCCGTTCTGTCCTTAATGTGTGTGTGTGTTTTTTTTTTTCGTGTCTGGTAAACAGAATTATGGGATGCACTGCTCTTTTAAAATGAGAAATATGAGTAAAACACAGTGAGACAAGGAAAAAAAGAACGATATATCTAAAAGCACAAATGCTGACTACAAAGTACTGCACTGGTGGCCTTCTATCTTATATGAATGGAGGTTTGGAGACGATGTTTTAGCATCTCCAAGACGACAGTGTTGAGCATATTGTATAACTGGTATATAATGCTTATTATAAACATTCTGGAATTGTTGTTATTATTTTAAAAAAAAACTTTAAAGGTTTTTTTTTTTAATGAGCAGTCATCCTTTAATATCCGTCATCCCTGTGATGCGTCAAAGTCATGTGATGTATTTATTAATATTTGTAGGTATATAATTCGGTGCTATAGTATAGTAAGTAACGGCGACAGTTGAAGTAAAGGAGACGTTTTTCCTTCGCCCTGCTCTGCGAGTGAGAAGCGTATCCTCGGCTGTTTTCCAGCAGGAAGTCATTCCCGCGTTCCCGCGATGTGCATGTGCATCGATTTTTCCCTGTGAAACCTTTTCCTCCCGTGCCCCTGTAGAGCTGATGAATGATTCATGAGAGTAGGATTGTAGAGAAAGTGAACATTTGAGCAGTAAAAGCAGCTGGAGAGACTCTCCAGTTCCGGCTTTATAAAGCGTGATGATGTTCAGTCACACTGGATAAGTGGCGGTGAAATCCGAGCGTAACTCTACGCCGTTTGTTCAGAAGATGCTTCCGCTGTGTGGAGTCACGCGTGATGGTGTTGGGAAGATCAGCTCTGACCTACTTTACTGTCATTTTACTGAAACGCTGCAGAGTTGACGGGGCACAACTGTACTGAGCTTCACCTGGGAGATAAAACACTGACTGTTTAAACACTGATTCTTTTCTGTGAAGTGTTTAATAATAAAAATGCCAAATGTTATACATACATATTAGTACATATTAGTGTTTGGTGTCGAATGCTGGTGTTTATTGGAACTGTTGTTGGTTGATGAATATTCAGTACATCTCTAATAATGAATGTTTAATGGCGAATGTTGGTGTTTGAGAATGTTTATTGGTGTTTGATTGACAATGCTGGCATGTATGGGAACTGGTGATGCTTGATGGTGTTTAATGATAAATGCTGGAGCTTGATGTTTATTAATTTTTCACAATGATGGTGAATGGTGGTGTTTGATATAGAGTGTTGATGGACAATGATGGTGAATGGTGGTGTTTGATATAGAGTGTTGATGGACAATGATGGTGAATGGTGGTGTTTGATATAGATTGTCGGTGATCAATGATGGTGAATGGTGGTGTTTGATATAGATTGTTGGTGGACAATGATGGTGAATGGTGGTGTTTGATATAGAGTGTTGGTGAACAATGATGGTGAATGGTGGTGTTTGATATAGAGTGTCGGTGAACAATGATGGTGAATGGTGGTGTTTGATATAGAGTGTCGGTGAACAATGATGGTGAATGGTGGTGTTTGATATAGAGTGTTTTTGAAAAATGATGGTGAATGGTGGTGTTTGATATAGAGTGTCGGTGAACAATGATGGTGAATGGTGGTGTTTGATATAGAGTGTCGGTGAACAATGATGGTGAATGGTGGTGTTTGATATAGAGTGTCGATGGACAATGATGGTGAATGGTGGTGTTTGATATAGAGTGTCGATGGACAATGATGGTGAATGGTGGTGTTTGATATAGAGTGTTGATAGACAATGATGGTGAATGGTGGTGTTTGATATAGAGTGTCGGTGAACAATGATGGTGAATGGTGGTGTTTGATATAGAGTGTTTTTGAAAAATGATGGTGAATGGTGGTGTTTGATATAGAGTGTTGGTGGACAATGATGGTGAATGGTGGTGTTTGATATAGAGTGTTTTTGAAAAATGATGGTGAATGGTGGTGTTTGATATAGAGTGTCGGTGAACAATGATGGTGAATGGTGGTGTTTGATATAGAGTGTCGGTGAACAATGATGGTGAATGGTGGTGTTTGATATAGAGTGTCGATGGACAATGATGGTGAATGGTGGTGTTTGATATAGAGTGTTGATGGACAATGATGGTGAATGGTGGTGTTTGATATAGAGTGTCGGTGAACAATGATGGTGAATGGTGGTGTTTGATATAGAGTGTCGGTGAACAATGATGGTGAATGGTGGTGTTTGATATAGAGTGTTTTTGAACAATGATGGTGAATGGTGGTGTTTGATATAGAGTGTTGATGGACAATGATGGTGAATGGTGGTGTTTGATATAGAGTGTTGATGAACAATGATGGTGAATGGTGGTGTTTGATATAGAGTGTCGGTGAACAATGATGGTGAATGGTGGTGTTTGATATAGAGTGTTGATGGACAATGATGGTGAATGGTGGTGTTTGATATAGAGTGTTCATGGACAATGATGGTGAATGGTGGTGTTTGATATAGATTGTCGGTGAACAATGATGGTGAATGGTGGTGTTTGACATAGAGTGTCGGTGAACAATGATGGTGAATGGTGGTGTTTGATATAGAGTGTTGATGGACAATGATGGTGAATGGTGGTGTTTGATATAGAGTGTTGGTGAACAATGATGGTGAATGGTGGTGTTTGATATAGAGTGTTGATGGACAATGATGGTGAATGGTGGTGTTTGATATAGAGTGTTGATGGACAATGATGGTGAATGGTGGTGTTTGATATAGAGTGTTGATGGACAATGATGGTGAATGGTGGTGTTTGATATAGAGTGTCGGTAGACAATGATGGTGAATGGTGGTGTTTGATATAGAGTGTTGATGGACAATGATGGTGAATGGTGGTGTTTAATATAGAGTGTCGGTAGACAATGATGGTGAATGGTGGTGTTTGATATAGAGTGTTGATGGACAATGATGGTGAATGGTGGTGTTTAATATAGAGTGTCGGTGAACAATGATGGTGAATGGTGGTGTTTGATATAGAGTGTTGATGGACAATGATGGTGAATGGTGGTGTTTGATATAGAGTGTTGATAGACAATGATGGTGAATGGTGGTGTTTGATATAGAGTGTCGGTAGACAATGATGGTGAATGGTGGTGTTTGATATAGAGTGTTGATGGACAATGATGGTGAATGGTGGTGTTTAATATAGAGTGTCGGTGAACAATGATGGTGAATGGTGGTGTTTGATATAGAGTGTTGATGGACAATGATGGTGAATGGTGGTGTTTGATATAGAGTGTTCATGGACAATGATGGTGAATGGTGGTGTTTGATATAGATTGTCGGTGAACAATGATGGTGAATGGTGGTGTTTGACATAGAGTGTCGGTGAACAATGATGGTGAATGGTGGTGTTTGATATAGAGTGTTGATGGACAATGATGGTGAATGGTGGTGTTTGATATAGAGTGTTGGTGAACAATGATGGTGAATGGTGGTGTTTGATATAGAGTGTTGATGGACAATGATGGTGAATGGTGGTGTTTGATATAGAGTGTTGATGGACAATGATGGTGAATGGTGGTGTTTGATATAGAGTGTTTTTGAACAATGATGGTGAATGGTGGTGTTTGATATAGAGTGTTGATGGACAATGATGGTGAATGGTGGTGTTTGATATAGAGTGTTGGTGAACAATGATGGTGAATGGTGGTGTTTGATATAGAGTGTTTTTGAACAATGATGGTGAATGGTGGTGTTTGATATAGAGTGTTTTTGAACAATGATGGTGAATGGTGGTGTTTGATATAGAGTGTTTTTGAACAATGATGGTGAATGGTGGTGTTTGATATAGAGTGTTGATGGACAATGATGGTGAATGGTGGTGTTTGATATAGAGTGTTTTTGAACAATGATGGTGAATGGTGGTGTTTGATATAGAGTGTTGATGGACAATGATGGTGAATGGTGGTGTTTGATATAGAGTGTCGGTAGACAATGATGGTGAATGGTGGTGTTTGATATAGAGTGTTGATGGACAATGATGGTGAATGGTGGTGTTTAATATAGAGTGTCGGTGAACAATGATGGTGAATGGTGGTGTTTGATATAGAGTGTTGATGGACAATGATGGTGAATGGTGGTGTTTGATATAGAGTGTTCATGGACAATGATGGTGAATGGTGGTGTTTGATATAGATTGTCGGTGAACAATGATGGTGAATGGTGGTGTTTGACATAGAGTGTCGGTGAACAATGATGGTGAATGGTGGTGTTTGATATAGAGTGTTGGTGAACAATGATGGTGAATGGTGGTGTTTGATATAGAGTGTTGATGGACAATGATGGTGAATGGTGGTGTTTGATATAGAGTGTTGATGGACAATGATGGTGAATGGTGGTGTTTGATATAGAGTGTTTTTGAACAATGATGGTGAATGGTGGTGTTTGATATAGAGTGTTGATGGACAATGATGGTGAATGGTGGTGTTTGATATAGAGTGTTGGTGAACAATGATGGTGAATGGTGGTGTTTGATATAGAGTGTTTTTGAACAATGATGGTGAATGGTGGTGTTTGATATAGAGTGTTTTTGAACAATGATGGTGAATGGTGGTGTTTGATATAGAGTGTTTTTGAACAATGATGGTGAATGGTGGTGTTTGATATAGAGTGTTGATGGACAATGATGGTGAATGGTGGTGTTTAATATAGAGTGTCGGTGAACAATGATGGTGAATGGTGGTGTTTGATATAGAGTGTTGATGGACAATGATGGTGAATGGTGGTGTTTGACATAGAGTGTCGGTGGACAATGATGGTGAATGGTGGTGTTTGATATAGAGTGTCGGTGAACAATGATGGTGAATGGTGGTGTTTGATATAGAGTGTCGGTGAACAATGATGGTGAATGGTGGTGTTTGATATAGAGTGTCGGTGAACAATGATGGTGAATGGTGGTGTTTGATATAGAGTGTCGGTGAACAATGATGGTGAATGGTGGTGTTTGATATAGATTGTCGGTGAACAATGATGGTGAATGGTGGTGTTTGACATAGAGTGTCGGTGAACAATGATGGTGAATGGTGGTGTTTGATATAGAGTGTTGATGGACAATGATGGTGAATGGTGGTGTTTGATATAGAGTGTTGATGGACAATGATGGTGAATGGTGGTGTTTGATATAGAGTGTTTTTGAACAATGATGGTGAATGGTGGTGTTTGATATAGAGTGTTGATGGACAATGATGGTGAATGGTGGTGTTTGATATAGAGTGTTGCTGAACAATGATGGTGAATGGTGGTGTTTGATATAGAGTGTTTTTGAACAATGATGGTGAATGGTGGTGTTTGATATAGAGTGTCGATGGACAATGATGGTGAATGGTGGTGTTTGATATAG
>NC_030434.2:25783181-25845681 GCF_001660625.3 Ictalurus punctatus
GTCGAAGAGACGGCCTCTCACGCCAAGTTCCTGCTCGAAGAGGCGACTTTTCAAGCCAAGTTACTGTCAGAGGTCGAAGAGACGGCCTCTCACGCCAAGTTCCTGTCAGAGGTCGAAGAGACGGCCTCTCAAGCCAAGTCCCTGTCCGAGGTCGACGATGTGACCTTCCATGCCAAGTCCCAGTCTGAGATTAACGAAGTGACCTTCCATGCCAAGTTCCGTCTCAGGACATTCTTGACCCTACTCTATGCAGGGATTTTCATGCCTTACGTCCAGAAATGCCAGGACCGTGACCTATCGGAAGACCCAGAAAGAACTCTGCTCCCGGAGTGAGCCCAACTACATTTCCCAGGAGGCACCACAAACTACAAACATGGCCGAAGAGAACTACACTTCCCGTACACACACACATGCTCACCTTCTCCGGAGTTCTAACTACACACAACTTGGATGCAGCATTTTTCAGGGTCCAAGAGGCCCTGTATGAAAAATTAAAGCTGAGGTGGGAAAAGGAGGGAAAATTCTCCTTCATTAAAAACACTAAGGCTTAGAATAACTATAAACCAAAGATCATAAACACAGCAACAGGGACAATGGCAAAGAATGACAAATGTAAGACAAAGAATGCAGTGCAAACCGTGGCTATATACACGAGTGCTCGTTAACAGGAACGTGATTCAGGTGCAGGTGGTCATGTGACTGGGATTACATGACAAGTAGTCTAAACACTAACACTAACACTAATAATCTAAACACTTACAATAATAATCCCAGCATTGAGTTTAACACTAATAATTCAAACACCAACACTAACTTTAACACTAATAATCATAACATAGACACACAAGCCTAATAAATATAACCCCAATACTTAAACTAACCCTAATTTAATAATCCCAACATTAACTATAATCCTAACCCTAACACTAATAAACCAACTCAACTAGTAATCCTAACACTAAAACACTAATAATCCAAAAACGTTTAACACTAGCAATTCCACCACCGACCCAAACACTAATCCCAATACTGCCACCAATTTTAGGACTAGCAAATTTAACACCAACCCTAACCCAATCACTAATAATCCCAACACTAACACCAACCCTAACCCAGTCACTAATAATCCCAACACTAACACCAACCCTAACTCAATCACTAATAATCCCAACACTAACACCAACCCTAACCCAATCACTAATAATCCCAACACTAACACCAACCCTAACCCAGTCACTGATAATCCCAACACTAACACCAACCCTAACTCAATCACTAATAATCCCAACACTAACACCAACCCTAATCCAATCACTAATAATCCCAACACTAACACCAACCCTAACTCAATCACTAATAATCCCAACACTAACACCAACCCTAATCCAATCACTAATAATCCCAACACTAACACCAACCCTAATCCAATCACTAATAATCCCAACACTAACACCAACCCTAACCCAATCACTAATAATCCCAACACTAACACCAACCCTAACTCAATCACTAATAATCCCAACATTAACACCAACCCTAACTCAATCACTAATAATCCCAACATTAACACCAACCCTAACCCAAACACTAATAATCCCAACATTAACACCAACCCTAATCCAATCACCAATAATCCCAACACTAACACCAACCCTAACTCAATCACTAATAATCCCAACACTAACACCAACCCTAACTCAATCACTAATAATCCCAACATTAACACCAACCCTAACCCAAACACTAATAATCCCAACACTAACACCAACCCTAACCCAATCACTAATAATCCCAACACTAACACCAACCCTAACCCAATCACTAATAATCCCAACACTAACACCAACCCTAACCCAATCACTAATAATCCCAACACTAACACCAACCCTAACCCAATCACTAATAATCCCAACACTAACACCAACCCTAACCCAATCACTAATAATCCCAACACTAACACCAACCCTAATCCAATCACTAATAATCCCAACACTAACACCAACCCTAACTCAATCACTAATAATCCCAACACTAACACCAACCCTAACCCAAACACTAATAATCCCAACACTAACACCAACCCTAACCCAATCACTAATAATCCCAACACTAACACCAACCCTAACTCAATCACTAATAATCCCAACACTAACACCAACCCTAATCCAAGCACTAATAATCCCAACACTAACACCAACCCTAATCCAAACACTAATAATCCCAACACTAACACCAACCCTAACTCAATCACTAATAATCCCAACACTAACACCAACCCTAACTCAATCACTAATAATCCCAACACTAACACCAACCCTAACCCAGTCACTAATAATCCCAACACTAACACCAACCCTAACTCAATCACTAATAATCCCAACACTAACACCAACCCTAACCCAGTCACTAATAATCCCAACACTAACACCAACCCTAACTCAATCACTAATAATCCCAACACTAACACCAACCCTAACCCAATCACTAATAATCCCAACACTAACACCAACCCTAACCCAATCACTAATAATCCCAACATTAACACCAACCCTAATCCAATCACTAATAATCCCAACACTAACACCAACCCTAACCCAATCACTAATAATCCCAACACTAACACCAACCCTAACCCAATCACTAATAATCCCAACACTAACACCAACCCTAACTCAATCACTAATAATCCCAACACTAACACCAACCCTAACTCAATCACTAATAATCCCAACACTAACACCAACCCTAACCCAATCACTAATAATCCCAACACTAACACCAACCCTAACCCAATCACTAATAATCCCAACACTAACACCAACCCTAACTCAATCACTAATAATCCCAACACTAACACCAACCCTAACCCAATCACTAATAATCCCAACACTAACACCAACCCTAACCCAATCACTAATAATCCCAACACTAACACCAACCCTAACCCAATCACTAATAATCCCAACACTAACACCAACCCTAACCCAATCACTAATAATCCCAACACTAACACCAACCCTAACCCAATCACTAATAATCCCAACATTAACACCAACCCTAACCCAATCACTAATAATCCCAACACTAACACCAACCCTAACCCAATCACTAATAATCCCAACACTAACACCAACCCTAACCCAATCACTAATAATCCCAACATTAACACCAACCTTAATCCAAACACTAATAATCCCAACACTAACACCAACCCTAACCCAATCACTAATAATCCCAACACTAACACCAACCCTAACTCAATCACTAATAATCCCAACACTAACACCAACCCTAATCCAAACACTAATAATCCCAACTCTAACACCAACCCTAACCCAATCACTAATAATCCCAACACTAACACCAACCCTAATCCAATCACTAATAATCCCAACACTAAACCAACCCTAACCCAGTCACTAATAATCCCAACACTAACACCAACCCTAACCCAATCACTAATAATCCCAACACGACCACTAATTTTAAGACTAGCAATTGCAACACCAGTCCTAACACTGATAATCTCAATATTAAAAATGTAAGCACCAGCACTAGCGTTAATAGTTCTAACACCAAAACTAAATAGTATTAATCCCAAAACTAATACCATCCCTAACACTTGTAATCCCAAAACGAACCCCAGATTATTTCACCCCTTACTCTTCCTAACATCAGTGTTCTCTGTAGCCATGTTGTATTCTGCCGTTTTCCTGCTCCGAATTCCGGAATGTTTTTTTGATTATAAAAGATTTTAAAATTTACTCCGTACACAGGTCCTATCAGTGAGGCATTTCTCAAGCTTAGTGTGAATCTGAACATGCACATGATACAGGTTCGTGTGTGAGATGTGAAAATGTGACCACTAAACTGTGAGGCGTGGTGAAACGTGTTTACCACAAACATTCAGAGGGCTCTAGAACCACAGTGCGAGTTTTATAACCATTCAGAGGACTCTAGAACCACAGTGAGAGTTTTATAACCATTCAGAGGGCTCTAGAACCACAGTGCGAGTTTTATAAACATACAGAGGGCTCTAGAACCACAGTGAGAGTTTTATAACCATACAGAGGGCTCTAGAACCACAGTGCGAGTTTTATAACCATACAGAGGGCTCTAGAACCACAGTGAGAGTTTTATAACCAGTAGAGGGCTCTAGAACCACAGTGAGAGTTTTATAACCATTCAGAGGACTCTAGAACCACAGTGCGAGTTTTATAACCAGTAGAGGGCTCTAGAACCACAGTGAAAGCTTTATTACCATACAGAGGGCTCTAGAACCACAGTGAGAGTTTTATAACCAGTAGAGGGCTCTAGAACCACAGTGAGAGTTTTATAACCAGTAGAGGGCTCTAGAACCACAGTGAAAGCTTTATTACCATACAGAGGGCTCTAGAACCACAGTGAGAGTTTTATAACCAGTATAGAGCGCTAGAACCACAGTGAGAGTTTTATAACCATTCAGAGGACTCTAGAACCACAGTGCGAGTTTTATACCCAGTAGAGGGCTCTAGAACCACAGTGAAAGCTTTATTACCATACAGAGGGCTCTAGAACCACAGTGAGAGTTTTATAACCAGTAGAGGGCTCTAGAACCACAGTGAGAGTTTTATAACCAGTAGAGGGCTCTAGAACCACAGTGAAAGCTTTATTACCATACAGAGGGCTCTAGAACCACAGTGAGAGTTTTATAACCAGTATAGAGCGCTAGAACCACAGTGAGAGTTTTATAACCATTCAGAGGACTCTAGAACCACAGTGCGAGTTTTATAACCAGTAGAGGGCTCTAGAACCACAGTGAAAGCTTTATTACCATACAGAGGGCTCTAGAACCACAGTGAGAGTTTTATAACCAGTATAGAGCGCTAGAACCACAGTGAGAGTTTTATAACCATTCAGAGGACTCTAGAACCACAGTGCGAGTTTTATAACCAGTAGAGGGCTCTAGAACCACAGTGAAAGCTTTATTACCATACAGAGGGCTCTAGAACCACAGTGAGAGTTTTATAACCAGTAGAGGGCTCTAGAACCACAGTGAGAGTTTTATAACCATTCAGAGGACTCTAGAACCACACTGCGAGTTTTATAACAAGTAGAGGGCTCTAGAACCACAGTGAGAGTTTTATAACCATTCAGAGGACTCTAGAACCACAGTGCGAGTTTTATAACCATACAGAGGGCTCTAGAATCTCAGTGAAAGCTTTATTACCATACAGAGGGCTCTAGAACCACAGTGAGAGTTTTATAACCAGTAGAGGGCTCTAGAAACACAGTGAGAGTTTTATAACCATTCAGAGGACTCTAGAACCACAGTGCGAGTTTTATAACCAGTAGAGGGCTCTAGAACCACAGTGAGAGTTTTATAACCATACAGAGGGCTCTAGAACCTCAGTGAGAGTTTTATAACCAGTAGAGGGCTCTAGAACCACAGTGAGAGTTTCATAAACAGAAGTGGGCTCTAGAACCACAGTGAAAGCTTTATTACCATACAGAGAGCTCTAGAACCACAGTGAAAGCTTTATAACCATTCAGAGGACTCTAAAACCACAGTGAGAGTTTTATAACCATACAGAGAGCTCTAGAACCACAGTGAAAGCTTTATAACCATTCAGAGGACTCTAGAACCACAGTGAGAGTTTTATAACCATACAGAGGACTCTAGAACCACAGTGAGAGTTTTATAACCATTCAGAGGACTCTAGAACCACAGTGAGAGTTTTATAACCAGTAGAGGGCTCTAGAACCACAGTGAGAGTTTTATAACCATTCAGAGGACTCTAGAACCACAGTGAGAGTTTTATAACCAGTAGAGGGCTCTAGAACCACAGTGAGATTTTTATAACCATACAGAGGGCTCTAGAACCACAGTGCGAGTTTTATAACCATACAGAGGGCTCTAGAACCACAGTGAGAGTTTTATAACCATACAGAGGACTCTAGAACCACAGTGCGAGTTTTATAACCATACAGAGGACTCTAGAACCACAGTGAGAGTTTTATAACCAGGTTTTAGAACCTGGCGTATTGATTACAGTGGCTCCACAGTCATCAGTAACTAACTTATCCTGTGGTTCTAGATCACTCACTATGGTTACATAACTCTCTCTCATTCTACAACTGTCGTTATGTTTATATACTTCTCACTGTCATTCCAGAACCTTCCTTATGCTTATATAACTCTCACTGTGGTTCTAGAACCCTTGGTATGGTTACATAACTCTTACTGACATTCTAGAACCCTCTGTTATGTAAATCTTGCTGTGGTTCTGGAATCGTCAGTATTATTATATAACTCTCACTGTGGTTCTAGAACCTGTGGTATGGTTAAGTACCTGTCACTGTGGTTCTAGAACCCTTGGCATGGTTACATTACTCTCGCTAGCATTCTAGAAGCCTCTGTTATGTAAATCTTGCTGTGGTTCTAGAAACTTCAGCATTATTATTTAACGCTTGCTGTGGTTCTAGTACTCAGACATTGGAATAAAATAGAATAAAAATGATGAGGAACCAAATGCAAACACAACCTGTTTCTTTCATGTGACACATACATACTTAATCAGACCTGTTCCAATCTCACATCTAGAACCCTACAGTTTCGGACTCTCTCTCTCTCTCTCTCTCCCTCTCTCTCTCTCCCTCTCTCTCTCTCTCTCTCTCTCTCTCTCTCTCCCTCTCTCTCTCTCTCTCTCTCTCTCTCTCTCTCTCTCTCTCTCTCTCTCTCACTCTCTCTCTCTCTCTCTCTCTCTCTCTCTCTCTCTCTCTCTCTCCCTCTCTCTCTCTCTCTCTCTCCCTCTCTCTCTCTCACTCTCTCTCTCTCTCTCTCTCTCTCTCTCTCTCTCTCTCTCTCTCTCTCTCTCTCTCTCTCTCTCTCTCCCTCTCTCTCTCACTCTCTCTCTCTCTCTCTCTCCCTCTCTCTCTCTCACTCTCTCTCTCTCTCTCTCTCCCTCTCTCTCTCTCACTCTCTCTCTCTCTCTCTCTCTCTCTCTCTCTCTCTCTCTCTCTCTCTCGAGTTTAGTGTATTTGAGTTTTTTTAATCACAGCAGCGTGTTTTCTGGTGTGTGATATTAAGGTCTCTGGAGTCCAGAATGTTCTGCTGTACTAATGAGAATCAGCCTGGGTGCTATAAAGTGAGCAGTGCATTGGTTCTGAACATGAGGCTATAAAACATTCATCTCTTTTACACTCCTCAGGATTCTCTTTCATCTACCACCTGGATGTATGTGCTGATGAAATGATCAGATTCATCTGGATGGAAAGAGCAGAGTTCCAGCTTTAAGAGAACGCCTCCATCTAATAGAACCTGAAGAACAGAGAGTGTGGAACATCTGCAATGCTGTAACCTGATAAATACAAAAACAGATTCCCACGTTTATCTGTTAATATATTTGGTTGCATAACCAGTTGAGTGATGAACTTTATTTGAATGTATGGTTCCAATCCGATTCAATCTTACTGTGGTATTAGAACCTTTGCTGGAGTTTCAAATTCTTGCTGTGGTTCCAGAACCCTCAGTATGCTTACATAACTCTCACTGTTGTTCAAGAACCAGAACTCATGGTATTGTTACATTAATGTCTCTGTGCTTTTAGAACCCTCAGTATGATTAAATACTGCTCACTGTGGTTCTAGAATCCTGTCTATGGTTATACCACTCTTGCTGTGGTTCTAAAGCCTTTGGTACGGTTCCATAAATCTTACTCTGGTTCTAGTATCATTGGTATGGTTATATATATATAACTATCGCTCTACTTCTAGAACCCCTTAGTACCACAACTCTCACTGTGGTTCCAGAATTCACTATGGTTACATAGTTATACCTGTGGTTCTAGAATCCTTGGTATTATTACATAATTCTCACTTTTTCTGTGGTAACATAACTTTCAATATTGTTCAAGAGCCTTCACTTTGGTAACATAACTTGCTCTGTGGTTCTAGATCCATCAGTATGGTTGCAAAAGCCTTGTTGTCATTCTAGGGCCCTTATTATGGTTACACAACTCTCACTGTGGTTCTAGAAACACTGGAAGGGATACATACCTGTTGCGTAGCTCTTCCTGTGGTTCTAGAACCTGTATATACGTATATGTATCACTGTGGTCCTAAAGTCTCGATGGAATTCTTGCTGTGGTCCTACAACTTTCATCATAGTACTAGTTGTCTTGCCATAACCGTATACTTCTAAATATGATTCTAGAACTTTAATAGTCGTTCTAGAACCACTACTAGGTGTTTTAATACTAGGCAGTCGTCGAATTTTCCCTGTTAATTAACAATGCTATGGTCCTGACAATCTCAGTACGGTTCTGGAATTTCTTACTATGATCCTAGAACCCTTGATGTGGTTCTAGATATCCGAGTATTATTTTAGATTTGCAATGTTCACTTTAGTTCTAGATGTACTACGTTGTATACAACTCTTATAAAGCTACTACAGAGAATGGAGGGTTCATGCAGGGTTCTAGAACAGCCCATCTGGTTCTAGAATGAGCTTATTAACGCTGAGTAAATGAATAAATGTCCAGGGGATAAGCAACATGGTTAGGAGAACACACTCAATGCCTCACGCCAGGTTCCACCAGGTTCCAGTGAGCAGCTTTATAACCCACCCTGAGTGGTGCAGAAGACAATCTGTTATCCAAGTCTCCAATACGGCGTTCCGGAACCCTCCATATAATTCCAGTTCGGGTCTAAAATGGTCTTTAATACGGTGCTCTAAAGAGGAACCGAAGTTCACCCACGAGTCACTTGATCAGTGATAGCAAGTTAGAGGCTACGCATGAATAATGTGATATGAGGCAGTTAGGGATGGGGGTGTTTCTGATTTGCATATTCATGAATATTTATAGAGAGTTAATGAGGGTAAAGGTGCAGAAAACAGATTGAAGCAATTTGTTACTTATTTATTTCACATAGATTATTTATCACTTTCTATAAAGGACATGTATAATGTCATAACATCTAATAATACATTCTTAAGGCATTATAGACAATGTTATAATGATGTGTGAAAAGACTCAGACACTTTGTAGCAATTACAGTTCACAGTAATGTGTATGATGCATTTCTGCAAGTAGGGTTTGTAATACATTTATAACACTAATATTAAACAAACTTTGTTTCAGTTCGAACAGTGTATTATTCAGTGTTTATTGCTCTATGACTGTTAATAACTGCAGTAAGTCAGTTGTGTATTATTCAGTGTTTATTGCTCTATGACTGTTAATAACTGCAGTAAGTCAGTTGTGTATTATTCAGTGTTTATTGCTCTATGACTGTTAATAACTGCAGTAAGTAGTTGTGTATTATTCAGTGTTTATTGCTCTATGACTGTTAATAACTGCAGTAAGTAGTTGTGTATTATTCAGTGTTTATTGCTCTATGACTGTTAATAACTGCAGTAAGTAGTTGTGTATTATTCAGTGTTTATTGCTCTATGACTGTTAATAACTGCAGTAAGTCAGTTGTGTATTATTCAGTGTTTATTGCTCTATGACTGTTAATAACTGCAGTAAGTAGTTGTGTATTATTCAGTGTTTATTGCTCTATGACTGTTAATAACTGCAGTAAGTAGTTGTGTATTATTCAGTGTTTATTGCTCTATGACTGTTAATAACTGCAGTAAGTAGTTGTGTATTATTCAGTGTTTATTGCTCTATGACTGTTAATAACTGCAGTAAGTCAGTTGTTTATTATTCAGTGTTTATTGCTCTATGACTGTTAATAACTGCAGTAAGTAGTTGTGTATTATTCAGTGTTTATCGCTCTATGACTGTTAATAACTGCAGTAAGTCAGTTGTGTATTATTCAGTGTTTATTGCTCTATGACTGTTAATAACTGCAGTAAGTAGTTGTGTATTATTCAGTGTTTATTGCTCTATGACTGTTAATAACTGCAGTAAGTAGTTGTGTATTATTCAGTGTTTATTGCTCTATGACTGTTAATAACTGCAGTAAGTCAGTTGTGTATTATTCAGTGTTTATTGCTCTATGACTGTTAATAACTGCAGTAAGTCAGTTGTGTATTATTCAGTGTTTATTGCTCTATGACTGTTAATAACTGCAGTAAGTCAGTTGTGTATTATTCAGTGTTTATTGCTCTATGACTGTTAATAACTGCAGTAAGTCAGTTGTGTATTATTCAGTGTTTATTGCTCTATGACTGTTAATAACTGCAGTAAGTCAGTTGTGTATTATTCAGTGTTTATTGCTCTATGACTGTTAATAACTGCAGTAAGTAGTTGTGTATTATTCAGTGTTTATTGCTCTATGACTGTTAATAACTGCAGTAAGTCAGTTGTGTATTATTCAGTGTTTATTGCTCTATGACTGTTAATAACTGCAGTAAGTCAGTTGTTTATTATTCAGTGTTTATTGCTCTATGACTGTTAATAACTGCAGTAAGCAGTTGTGTATTATTCAGTGTTTATTGCTCTATGACTGTTAATAACTGCAGTAAGTAGTTGTGTATTATTCAGTGTTTATTGCTCTATGACTGTTAATAACTGCAGTAAGTCAGTTGTTTATTATTCAGTGTTTATTGCTCTATGACTGTTAATAACTGCAGTAAGTCAGTTGTGTATTATTCAGTGTTTATTGCTCTATGACTGTTAATAACTGCAGTTAGTCAGTTGTGTATTATTCAGTGTTTATTGCTCTATGACTGTTAATAACTGCAGTAAGTCAGTTGTGTATTATTCAGTGTTTATTGCTCTATGACTGTTAATAACTGCAGTAAGTCAGTTGTGTATTATTCAGTGTTTATTGCTCTATGACTGTTAATAACTGCAGTAAGTCAGTTGTGTATTATTCAGTGTTTATTGCTCTATGACTGTTAATAACTGCAGTAAGCAGTTGTGTATTATTCAGTGTTTATTGCTCTATGACTGTTAATAACTGCAGTAAGTCAGTTGTGTATTATTCAGTGTTTATTGCTCTATGACTGTTAATAACTGCAGTAAGCAGTTGTGTATTATTCAGTGTTTATTGCTCTATGACTGTTAATAACTGCAGTAAGTCAGTTGTGTATTATTCAGTGTTTATGGCTCTGACTGTTAATAACTGCAGTAAGTCAGTTGTGTATTATTCAGTGTTTATTGCTCTATGACTGTTAATAACTGCAGTAAGTAGTTGTGTATTATTCAGTGTTTATTGCTCTATGACTGTTAATAACTGCAGTAAGTCAGTTGTGTATTATTCAGTGTTTATTGCTCTATGACTGTTAATAACTGCAGTAAGTCAGTTGTGTATTATTCAGTGTTTATTGCTCTATGACTGTTAATAACTGCAGTAAGTCAGTTGTGTATTATTCAGTGTTTATTGCTCTATGACTGTTAATAACTGCAGTAAGTCAGTTGTGTATTATTCAGTGTTTATTGCTCTATGACTGTTAATAACTGCAGTAAGTCAGTTGTGTATTATTCAGTGTTTATTGCTCTATGACTGTTAATAACTGCAGTAAGTCAGTTGTGTATTATTCAGTGTTTATTGCTCTATGACTGTTAATAACTGCAGTAAGTCAGTTGTGAATTATTCAGTGTTTATGGCTCTGACTGTTAATAACTGCAGTAAGTCAGTTGTGTATTATTCAGTGTTTATTGCTCTATGACTGTTAATAACTGCAGTAAGTCAGTTGTGTATTATTCAGTGTTTATTGCTCTATGACTGTTAATAACTGCAGTAAGTCAGTTGTTTATTATTCAGTGTTTATTGCTCTATGACTGTTAATAACTGCAGTAAGTAGTTGTGTATTATTCAGTGTTTATTGCTCTATGACTGTTAATAACTGCAGTAAGTCAGTTGTGTATTATTCAGTGTTTATTGCTCTATGACTGTTAATAACTGCAGTAAGTCAGTTGTTTATTATTCAGTGTTTATTGCTCTATGACTGTTAATAACTGCAGTAAGTAGTTGTGTATTATTCAGTGTTTATTGCTCTATGACTGTTAATAACTGCAGTAAGTCAGTTGTGTATTATTCAGTGTTTATTGCTCTATGACTGTTAATAACTGCAGTAAGTCAGTTGTGTATTATTCAGTGTTTATTGCTCTATGACTGTTAATAACTGCAGTAAGTCAGTTGTGTATTATTCAGTGTTTATTGCTCTATGACTGTTAATAACTGCAGTAAGTAGTTGTGTATTATTCAGTGTTTATTGCTCTATGACTGTTAATAACTGCAGTAAGTAGTTGTGTATTATTCAGTGTTTATTGCTCTATGACTGTTAATAACTGCAGTAAGTCAGTTGTGTATTATTCAGTGTTTATTGCTCTATGACTGTTAATAACTGCAGTAAGTCAGTTGTTTATTATTCAGTGTTTATTGCTCTATGACTGTTAATAACTGCAGTTAGTCAGTTGTGTATTATTCAGTGTTTATTGCTCTATGACTGTTAATAACTGCAGTAAGTCAGTTGTGTATTATTCAGTGTTTATTGCTCTATGACTGTTAATAACTGCAGTAAGTCAGTTGTGTATTATTCAGTGTTTATTGCTCTATGACTGTTAATAACTGCAGTAAGTAGTTGTGTATTATTCAGTGTTTATTGCTCTATGACTGTTAATAACTGCAGTAAGTAGTTGTGTATTATTCAGTGTTTATTGCTCTATGACTGTTAATAACTGCAGTAAGTAGTTGTGTATTATTCAGTGTTTATTGCTCTATGACTGTTAATAACTGCAGTAAGTCAGTTGTGTATTATTCAGTGTTTATTGCTCTATGACTGTTAATAACTGCAGTAAGTCAGTTGTTTATTATTCAGTGTTTATTGCTCTATGACTGTTAATAACTGCAGTAAGCAGTTGTGTATTATTCAGTGTTTATTGCTCTATGACTGTTAATAACTGCAGTAAGTAGTTGTGTATTATTCAGTGTTTATTGCTCTATGACTGTTAATAACTGCAGTAAGTCAGTTGTTTATTATTCAGTGTTTATTGCTCTATGACTGTTAATAACTGCAGTAAGTCAGTTGTGTATTATTCAGTGTTTATTGCTCTATGACTGTTAATAACTGCAGTTAGTCAGTTGTGTATTATTCAGTGTTTATTGCTCTATGACTGTTAATAACTGCAGTTAGTCAGTTGTGTATTATTCAGTGTTTATTGCTCTATGACTGTTAATAACTGCAGTAAGTCAGTTGTGTATTATTCAGTGTTTATTGCTCTATGACTGTTAATAACTGCAGTAAGCAGTTGTGTATTATTCAGTGTTTATTGCTCTATGACTGTTAATAACTGCAGTAAGTCAGTTGTGTATTATTCAGTGTTTATTGCTCTATGACTGTTAATAACTGCAGTAAGTCAGTTGTGTATTATTCAGTGTTTATTGCTCTATGACTGTTAATAACTGCAGTAAGTCAGTTGTGTATTATTCAGTGTTTATTGCTCTATGACTGTTAATAACTGCAGTAAGTCAGTTGTGTATTATTCAGTGTTTATTGCTCTATGACTGTTAATAACTGCAGTAAGTCAGTTGTGTATTATTCAGTGTTTATTGCTCTATGACTGTTAATAACTGCAGTAAGTCAGTTGTGTATTATTCAGTGTTTATTGCTCTATGACTGTTAATAACTGCAGTAAGTCAGTTGTGTATTATTCAGTGTTTATTGCTCTATGACTGTTAATAACTGCAGTAAGTCAGTTGTGTATTATTCAGTGTTTATTGCTCTATGACTGTTAATAACTGCAGTAAGTCAGTTGTGTATTATTCAGTGTTTATTGCTCTATGACTGTTAATAACTGCAGTAAGTCAGTTGTGTATTATTCAGTGTTTATTGCTCTATGACTGTTAATAACTGCAGTAAGTCAGTTGTGTATTATTCAGTGTTTATTGCTCTATGACTGTTAATAACTGCAGTAAGTCAGTTGTGTATTATTCAGTGTTTATTGCTCTATGACTGTTAATAACTGCAGTAAGTCAGTTGTGTATTATTCAGTGTTTATTGCTCTATGACTGTTAATAACTGCAGTAAGTCAGTTGTGTATTATTCAGTGTTTATTGCTCTATGACTGTTAATAACTGCAGTAAGTCAGTTGTGTATTATTCAGTGTTTATTGCTCTATGACTGTTAATAACTGCAGTAAGTCAGTTGTGTATTATTCAGTGTTTATTGCTCTATGACTGTTAATAACTGCAGTAAGTCAGTTGTGTATTATTCAGTGTTTATTGCTCTATGACTGTTAATAACTGCAGTAAGTCAGTTGTGTATTATTCAGTGTTTATTGCTCTATGACTGTTAATAACTGCAGTAAGTCAGTTGTGTATTATTCAGTGTTTATTGCTCTATGACTGTTAATAACTGCAGTAAGTCAGTTGTGTATTATTCAGTGTTTATTGCTCTATGACTGTTAATAACTGCAGTAAGTCAGTTGTGTATTATTCAGTGTTTATTGCTCTATGACTGTTAATAACTGCAGTAAGTCAGTTGTGTATTATTCAGTGTTTATTGCTCTATGACTGTTAATAACTGCAGTAAGTCAGTTGTGTATTATTCAGTGTTTATTGCTCTATGACTGTTAATAACTGCAGTAAGTCAGTTGTGTATTATTCAGTGTTTATTGCTCTATGACTGTTAATAACTGCAGTAAGTCAGTTGTGTATTATTCAGTGTTTATTGCTCTATGACTGTTAATAACTGCAGTAAGTAGTTGTGTATTATTCAGTGTTTATTGCTCTATGACTGTTAATAACTGCAGTAAGTCAGTTGTGTATTATTCAGTGTTTATTGCTCTATGACTGTTAATAACTGCAGTAAGTCAGTTGTGTATTATTCAGTGTTTATTGCTCTATGACTGTTAATAACTGCAGTAAGTCAGTTGTGTATTATTCAGTGTTTATTGCTCTATGACTGTTAATAACTGCAGTAAGTCAGTTGTGTATTATTCAGTGTTTATTGCTCTATGACTGTTAATAACTGCAGTAAGTAGTTGTGTATTATTCAGTGTTTATTGCTCTATGACTGTTAATAACTGCAGTAAGTCAGTTGTGTATTATTCAGTGTTTATTGCTCTATGACTGTTAATAACTGCAGTAAGTCAGTTGTGTATTATTCAGTGTTTATTGCTCTATGACTGTTAATAACTGCAGTAAGTCAGTTGTGTATTATTCAGTGTTTATTGCTCTATGACTGTTAATAACTGCAGTAAGTCAGTTGTGTATTATTCAGTGTTTATTGCTCTATGACTGTTAATAACTGCAGTAAGTCAGTTGTGTATTATTCAGTGTTTATTGCTCTATGACTGTTAATAACTGCAGTAAGTCAGTTGTGTATTATTCAGTGTTTATTGCTCTATGACTGTTAATAACTGCAGTAAGTCAGTTGTGTATTATTCAGTGTTTATTGCTCTATGACTGTTAATAACTGCAGTAAGTCAGTTGTGTATTATTCAGTGTTTATTGCTCTATGACTGTTAATAACTGCAGTAAGTCAGTTGTGTATTATTCAGTGTTTATTGCTCTATGACTGTTAATAACTGCAGTAAGTCAGTTGTGTATTATTCAGTGTTTATTGCTCTATGACTGTTAATAACTGCAGTAAGTCAGTTGTGTATTATTCAGTGTTTATTGCTCTATGACTGTTAATAACTGCAGTAAGTCAGTTGTGTATTATTCAGTGTTTATTGCTCTATGACTGTTAATAACTGCAGTAAGTCAGTTGTGTATTATTCAGTGTTTATTGCTCTATGACTGTTAATAACTGCAGTAAGTCAGTTGTGTATTATTCAGTGTTTATTGCTCTATGACTGTTAATAACTGCAGTAAGTCAGTTGTGTATTATTCAGTGTTTATTGCTCTATGACTGTTAATAACTGCAGTAAGTCAGTTGTGTATTATTCAGTGTTTATTGCTCTATGACTGTTAATAACTGCAGTAAGTCAGTTGTGTATTATTCAGTGTTTATTGCTCTATGACTGTTAATAACTGCAGTAAGTCAGTTGTGTATTATTCAGTGTTTATTGCTCTATGACTGTTAATAACTGCAGTAAGTCAGTTGTGTATTATTCAGTGTTTATTGCTCTATGACTGTTAATAACTGCAGTAAGTCAGTTGTGTATTATTCAGTGTTTATTGCTCTATGACTGTTAATAACTGCAGTAAGTCAGTTGTGTATTATTCAGTGTTTATTGCTCTATGACTGTTAATAACTGCAGTAAGTCAGTTGTGTATTATTCAGTGTTTATTGCTCTATGACTGTTAATAACTGCAGTAAGTAGTTGTGTATTATTCAGTGTTTATTGCTCTATGACTGTTAATAACTGCAGTAAGTCAGTTGTGTATTATTCAGTGTTTATTGCTCTATGACTGTTAATAACTGCAGTAAGTCAGTTGTGTATTATTCAGTGTTTATTGCTCTATGACTGTTAATAACTGCAGTAAGTCAGTTGTGTATTATTCAGTGTTTATTGCTCTATGACTGTTAATAACTGCAGTAAGTCAGTTGTGTATTATTCAGTGTTTATTGCTCTATGACTGTTAATAACTGCAGTAAGTCAGTTGTGTATTATTCAGTGTTTATTGCTCTATGACTGTTAATAACTGCAGTAAGTCAGTTGTGTATTATTCAGTGTTTATTGCTCTATGACTGTTAATAACTGCAGTAAGTCAGTTGTGTATTATTCAGTGTTTATTGCTCTATGACTGTTAATAACTGCAGTAAGTCAGTTGTGTATTATTCAGTGTTTATTGCTCTATGACTGTTAATAACTGCAGTAAGTCAGTTGTGTATTATTCAGTGTTTATTGCTCTATGACTGTTAATAACTGCAGTAAGTCAGTTGTGTATTATTCAGTGTTTATTGCTCTATGACTGTTAATAACTGCAGTAAGTCAGTTGTGTATTATTCAGTGTTTATTGCTCTATGACTGTTAATAACTGCAGTAAGTCAGTTGTGTATTATTCAGTGTTTATTGCTCTATGACTGTTAATAACTGCAGTAAGTCAGTTGTGTATTATTCAGTGTTTATTGCTCTATGACTGTTAATAACTGCAGTAAGTCAGTTGTGTATTATTCAGTGTTTATTGCTCTATGACTGTTAATAACTGCAGTAAGTCAGTTGTGTATTATTCAGTGTTTATTGCTCTATGACTGTTAATAACTGCAGTAAGTCAGTTGTGTATTATTCAGTGTTTATTGCTCTATGACTGTTAATAACTGCAGTAAGTCAGTTGTGTATTATTCAGTGTTTATTGCTCTATGACTGTTAATAACTGCAGTAAGTCAGTTGTGTATTATTCAGTGTTTATTGCTCTATGACTGTTAATAACTGCAGTAAGTCAGTTGTGTATTATTCAGTGTTTATTGCTCTATGACTGTTAATAACTGCAGTAAGTCAGTTGTGTATTATTCAGTGTTTATTGCTCTATGACTGTTAATAACTGCAGTAAGTCAGTTGTGTATTATTCAGTGTTTATTGCTCTATGACTGTTAATAACTGCAGTAAGTCAGTTGTGTATTATTCAGTGTTTATTGCTCTATGACTGTTAATAACTGCAGTAAGTAGTTGTGTATTATTCAGTGTTTATTGCTCTATGACTGTTAATAACTGCAGTAAGTCAGTTGTGTATTATTCAGTGTTTATTGCTCTATGACTGTTAATAACTGCAGTAAGTCAGTTGTGTATTATTCAGTGTTTATTGCTCTATGACTGTTAATAACTGCAGTAAGTCAGTTGTGTATTATTCAGTGTTTATTGCTCTATGACTGTTAATAACTGCAGTAAGTCAGTTGTGTATTATTCAGTGTTTATTGCTCTATGACTGTTAATAACTGCAGTAAGTCAGTTGTGTATTATTCAGTGTTTATTGCTCTATGACTGTTAATAACTGCAGTAAGTCAGTTGTGTATTATTCAGTGTTTATTGCTCTATGACTGTTAATAACTGCAGTAAGTCAGTTGTGTATTATTCAGTGTTTATTGCTCTATGACTGTTAATAACTGCAGTAAGTCAGTTGTGTATTATTCAGTGTTTATTGCTCTATGACTGTTAATAACTGCAGTAAGTCAGTTGTGTATTATTCAGTGTTTATTGCTCTATGACTGTTAATAACTGCAGTAAGTCAGTTGTGTATTATTCAGTGTTTATTGCTCTATGACTGTTAATAACTGCAGTAAGTCAGTTGTGTATTATTCAGTGTTTATTGCTCTATGACTGTTAATAACTGCAGTAAGTCAGTTGTGTATTATTCAGTGTTTATTGCTCTATGACTGTTAATAACTGCAGTAAGTCAGTTGTGTATTATTCAGTGTTTATTGCTCTATGACTGTTAATAACTGCAGTAAGTCAGTTGTGTATTATTCAGTGTTTATTGCTCTATGACTGTTAATAACTGCAGTAAGTAGTTGTGTATTATTCAGTGTTTATTGCTCTATGACTGTTAATAACTGCAGTAAGTCAGTTGTGTATTATTCAGTGTTTATTGCTCTATGACTGTTAATAACTGCAGTAAGTCAGTTGTGTATTATTCAGTGTTTATTGCTCTATGACTGTTAATAACTGCAGTAAGTCAGTTGTGTATTATTCAGTGTTTATTGCTCTATGACTGTTAATAACTGCAGTAAGTCAGTTGTGTATTATTCAGTGTTTATTGCTCTATGACTGTTAATAACTGCAGTAAGTCAGTTGTGTATTATTCAGTGTTTATTGCTCTATGACTGTTAATAACTGCAGTAAGTCAGTTGTGTATTATTCAGTGTTTATTGCTCTATGACTGTTAATAACTGCAGTAAGTCAGTTGTGTATTATTCAGTGTTTATTGCTCTATGACTGTTAATAACTGCAGTAAGTCAGTTGTGTATTATTCAGTGTTTATTGCTCTATGACTGTTAATAACTGCAGTAAGTCAGTTGTGTATTATTCAGTGTTTATTGCTCTATGACTGTTAATAACTGCAGTAAGTCAGTTGTGTATTATTCAGTGTTTATTGCTCTATGACTGTTAATAACTGCAGTAAGTCAGTTGTGTATTATTCAGTGTTTATTGCTCTATGACTGTTAATAACTGCAGTAAGTCAGTTGTGTATTATTCAGTGTTTATTGCTCTATGACTGTTAATAACTGCAGTAAGTCAGTTGTGTATTATTCAGTGTTTATTGCTCTATGACTGTTAATAACTGCAGTAAGTCAGTTGTGTATTATTCAGTGTTTATTGCTCTATGACTGTTAATAACTGCAGTAAGTCAGTTGTGTATTATTCAGTGTTTATTGCTCTATGACTGTTAATAACTGCAGTAAGTCAGTTGTGTATTATTCAGTGTTTATTGCTCTATGACTGTTAATAACTGCAGTAAGTAGTTGTGTATTATTCAGTGTTTATTGCTCTATGACTGTTAATAACTGCAGTAAGTCAGTTGTGTATTATTCAGTGTTTATTGCTCTATGACTGTTAATAACTGCAGTAAGTCAGTTGTGTATTATTCAGTGTTTATTGCTCTATGACTGTTAATAACTGCAGTAAGTAGTTGTGTATTATTCAGTGTTTATTGCTCTATGACTGTTAATAACTGCAGTAAGTCAGTTGTGTATTATTCAGTGTTTATTGCTCTATGACTGTTAATAACTGCAGTAAGTAGTTGTGTATTATTCAGTGTTTATTGCTCTATGACTGTTAATAACTGCAGTAAGTCAGTTGTGTATTATTCAGTGTTTATTGCTCTATGACTGTTAATAACTGCAGTAAGTCAGTTGTGTATTATTCAGTGTTTATTGCTCTATGACTGTTAATAACTGCAGTAAGTCAGTTGTGTATTATTCAGTGTTTATTGCTCTATGACTGTTAATAACTGCAGTAAGTAGTTGTGTATTATTCAGTGTTTATTGCTCTATGACTGTTAATAACTGCAGTAAGTAGTTGTGTATTATTCAGTGTTTATTGCTCTATGACTGTTAATAACTGCAGTAAGTAGTTGTGTATTATTCAGTGTTTATTGCTCTATGACTGTTAATAACTGCAGTAAGTCAGTTGTGTATTATTCAGTGTTTATTGCTCTATGACTGTTAATAACTGCAGTAAGTCAGTTGTGTATTATTCAGTGTTTATTGCTCTATGACTGTTAATAACTGCAGTAAGTCAGTTGTGTATTATTCAGTGTTTATTGCTCTATGACTGTTAATAACTGCAGTAAGTAGTTGTGTATTATTCAGTGTTTATTGCTCTATGACTGTTAATAACTGCAGTAAGTAGTTGTGTATTATTCAGTGTTTATTGCTCTATGACTGTTAATAACTGCAGTAAGTCAGTTGTGTATTATTCAGTGTTTATTGCTCTATGACTGTTAATAACTGCAGTTAGTCAGTTGTGTATTATTCAGTGTTTATTGCTCTATGACTGTTAATAACTGCAGTAAGTCAGTTGTGTATTATTCAGTGTTTATTGCTCTATGACTGTTAATAACTGCAGTAAGTCAGTTGTGTATTATTCAGTGTTTATTGCTCTGACTGTTAATAACTGCAGTAAGTCAGTTGTGTATTATTCAGTGTTTATTGCTCTGACTGTTAATAACTGCAGTAAGTCAGTTGTGTATTATTCAGTGTTTATTGCTCTAACTGTTAATAACTGCAGTAAGTCAGTTGTGTATTATTCAGTGTTTATTGCTCTATGACTGTTAATAACTGCAGTAAGTCAGTTGTGTATTATTCAGTGTTTATTGCTCTATGACTGTTAATAACTGCAGTAAGTAGTTGTGTATTATTCAGTGTTTATTGCTCTATGACTGTTAATAACTGCAGTAAGTAGTTGTGTATTATTCAGTGTTTATTGCTCTATGACTGTTAATAACTGCAGTAAGTCAGTTGTGTATTATTCAGTGTTTATTGCTCTATGACTGTTAATAACTGCAGTAAGTCAGTTGTGTATTATTCAGTGTTTATTGCTCTGACTGTTAATAACTGCAGTAAGTCAGTTGTGTATTATTCAGTGTTTATTGCTCTATGACTGTTAATAACTGCAGTAAGTAGTTGTGTATTATTCAGTGTTTATTGCTCTATGACTGTTAATAACTGCAGTAAGTCAGTTGTTTATTATTCAGTGTTTATTGCTCTATGACTGTTAATAACTGCAGTAAGTAGTTGTGTATTATTCAGTGTTTATTGCTCTATGACTGTTAATAACTGCAGTAAGTCAGTTGTGTATTATTCAGTGTTTATTGCTCTATGACTGTTAATAACTGCAGTAAGTCAGTTGTGTATTATTCAGTGTTTATTGCTCTATGACTGTTAATAACTGCAGTAAGTAGTTGTGTATTATTCAGTGTTTATTGCTCTATGACTGTTAATAACTGCAGTAAGTAGTTGTGTATTATTCAGTGTTTATTGCTCTATGACTGTTAATAACTGCAGTAAGCAGTTGTGTATTATTCAGTGTTTATTGCTCTATGACTGTTAATAACTGCAGTAAGTCAGTTGTGTATTATTCAGTGTTTATTGCTCTATGACTGTTAATAACTGCAGTAAGTCAGTTGTGTATTATTCAGTGTTTATTGCTCTATGACTGTTAATAACTGCAGTAAGTCAGTTGTGTATTATTCAGTGTTTATTGCTCTATGACTGTTAATAACTGCAGTAAGTCAGTTGTGTATTATTCAGTGTTTATGGCTCTGACTGTTAATAACTGCAGTAAGTCAGTTGTGTATTATTCAGTGTTTATTGCTCTATGACTGTTAATAACTGCAGTAAGTCAGTTGTGTATTATTCAGTGTTTATTGCTCTATGACTGTTAATAACTGCAGTAAGTCAGTTGTGTATTATTCAGTGTTTATTGCTCTATGACTGTTAATAACTGCAGTAAGTCAGTTGTGTATTATTCAGTGTTTATTGCTCTATGACTGTTAATAACTGCAGTAAGTCAGTTGTGTATTATTCAGTGTTTATTGCTCTATGACTGTTAATAACTGCAGTAAGTCAGTTGTTTATTATTCAGTGTTTATTGCTCTATGACTGTTAATAACTGCAGTAAGTAGTTGTGTATTATTCAGTGTTTATTGCTCTATGACTGTTAATAACTGCAGTAAGTCAGTTGTGTATTATTCAGTGTTTATTGCTCTATGACTGTTAATAACTGCAGTAAGTAGTTGTGTATTATTCAGTGTTTATTGCTCTATGACTGTTAATAACTGCAGTAAGTAGTTGTGTATTATTCAGTGTTTATTGCTCTATGACTGTTAATAACTGCAGTAAGTCAGTTGTGTATTATTCAGTGTTTATTGCTCTATGACTGTTAATAACTGCAGTAAGTCAGTTGTGTATTATTCAGTGTTTATTGCTCTATGACTGTTAATAACTGCAGTAAGTCAGTTGTGTATTATTCAGTGTTGTAAGTGTAGTTTTGAAATTAATACAAAACGTAGTGAAAAGTGAGAAACACGAGGTTTAAAATATGCCTCACTTTACTTAGAAACTCACAAATACTATTTAGACATGATATAAATTATTATTATTATTATTATTATTATTATTATTATTATTATTATTATTATAAATTGTGTTCATAACACATTAAAATGTCAGCAGTGAAACAATTCAGCCCCAGTTTGCTGAGATTATGAATTATTCTAAAACAAGCAACTTTATAAGTGAAGCTTTCATTCGGGGATGAAGACTATCGACCGACACAAGACTTTAGAATCAAATTATAATAGTTTATAAGTTGTGTTTGTGAGCTTCTGAGACATGTTTTTTTTTTTTTTTTTTTAAATCATTAAACCAACAGCATTTCGTATGCTTTATTTCTCATTTTAAGTAAGTTTTATTTTCGTTTGAAGCCCCAGAACAACACTACACTCAGTTCAGAGGTTGTAAAGTGTTATGGTATTATTGATCGTCTCTCTGTGTCGTTCATTTACAGAAAGTCATTCAGAAACACTGCTGCTGATTTAATATCAAAGGCCAGATGTCCCTCGTAGCTCGTGTTACTAAGGTGGGCTTGGTGATATAAGGTGTTATAAACACTGTGTATAATGCCTTATAATGTTTAATTAGAAGATTTTAAGCATAATCTTCATAGATACAGTGACAAGTTTTTTATTTTTTTCATTTTTTTTTTTCATTTCTAAAGGTGCTTAGGTAAGTAGAGAAAGAAATCCAGATGTGTTCTGCAGTTCTTGAACTCCTACATCTGGATGCAAATTAACATTTTTCTTTTGGCAACTTTTTCCCACTGTTATTTATTTATTTTTGCTGCTTTGAGGATTAAAATAATCGAATAAAATCGGTTCGTGATTAAAATCCTCCTCCGTCCCTCTGATAGTCAGTGTTAGAGGTGTTAAAGGAAAGCATTAACATGTGCAGATGTTGAAAAATGGCCAGCTGCATCTTTAAGACCCCTCCTCCATCTCCTCCTCCTCCTTCTCCAGCTCCTCCATCAGCAGCCGCTCTCTCTCCGCTCTCTCTCCGCTCTCTCTCCGCTCTCTCTCACACCGGGTTGGTATTTTTTCCCCCTTCCTCACAGTGATGTGGGTTTCAGCAGGAGCACAATGACAGAGCTCAGAGGATTAAGATCAGGATCAGGAATGTGAAAGATGCCCGCTGTGGATCTGGGATTCAGTCGGGATTGGTTCGGAGAACCGCACAGCTGGGAATACTGATCTACCGGAGGAGGCAGAGGACGAGGAAGAAGCAGTGAGTACGGATACGGACACGGGGGATGCTGCAATTACACACACACACACACACACACACACACACACACATACACACACTCATGAGAGAGAGAGAGAGAGAGAAGGAGAGCAAGAGAGAAAAAGAGTGTGAGGGGCTGCAGTAATACTGATAGAGGTTAACAAAAAGAGATATGAGAGAAGGAGAGTGAGAGAGTGAGAGAGAGATATGTGTGTGTCTCACCCATATAGAGAGACAGACAGTGATGGAGAGAGGAAAGAGAAAACACAGAGACTGAGAGAGAGAGAGAGAGAGACAGCGAGGCAGATGGAGAGACTGTGAGAGAGAGAGACATAGGAAGAGAGGAACGGAGAAAGACAGCACACACAGAGAGTAAAAGACAGGCAGATAAGGAAAGAGAGAGAGAGAGAGAGAGAGAGAGAGAGAGAGAGAGAGAGAGAGAGAGAGAGAGAGAGATGCAGCAATAACATCTATTCTTGTGTGTCTTGTCTATGTGTGTGGCAGGAACATGCAGAAATACACACACACACACACACACACACACACACACACACACGTGAATTCACTCTTCATCTCTCTCTCTCTCTCTATCTATCTATCTATCTATCTCTATCAATCTCTCTCTCTCTCTATCTATCTCTATCAATCTCTCTCTCTCTCATGCTGATGGATGAATGGATGGATGATGGAGCAATTAAATGCACATTGCTGTCTGAAATGAAGTGAACGTGCAGTGCAGGAATTAATCCAACACACACACACACACACACACACACACACACACACACACACACACACACACACCGGGTATGATGTAATGCACTTCAGACAATGGGCTGAGGATTCTCCCTCATTAGCATTAGAGCAGAGGAACGTTCCGGATGTGAACAGTCACAGCGGCTCCACACGGATTCACATCCCGAATTATGAACGTTAATCAGGAGGAACGACGTCCTGATGTAGTGCTGAGCACCGATATCAGTCCTGTAACACCGGACCTCCGCGAGCGCTGTAGCTTCACGGAGAAACCTGACACGGTCCGAACACTTCATTCGATTACACGGCACAGAACGCAGTGTGTGTGGTACAGTAAAACACCGGGAGACGGCGTGGCGCGATGAAGCGGTGTTACCTTCTCTTTGTCCTCTCTCCTGAAGTTCCTTAAAGTTACAGCTTCACCTCTGACTTTTACTAACACTGACACTGGAGACTCCTTCCGTAAACCTTACCCAAACACAGAAAACTTCACTGTGCTGTAGCGACGATTACGCGGGTTTATTCACCCCGGTTATGTCAAGCGTCCTCCCTGTGAACGCGCTGTTACTATAGAAACCATAACGTATTAATATAAACCTGTGCTGCTGTCAGAGAATAGAAATGGAGAACTATTTATAGAAAATTAATCAACAACTCTGCTAGGATCGCTGCGGAAAAAGACGTGAGACGGATTATCCTCTTCAGTTTCTCATCCCCTGAAATGAAGTTAAATATTAGTACGACACTGAGTGTAAAAAATAATAATAACAATAACAACAACAACAACAATAATACTACTACTATTATGATGATTATTATTATTATTATTATTATTATTATTATTATTATTCCTCTTATCATCATCATTATTATTATTATTATTATTATTATTCCTCTTATCATCATCATCATCATCATTATTATTATTATTATTATTATTATTATTCCTCTTATCATCATCATCATCATCATCATCATCATTATTATTATTATTATTATTATTCCTCGTATTATTATTATCATTATTGTTATTAATAATGATAATAATAATAATAATAATAATAATAATAATAATAATAATAATAATAAATAGATTTTTTAAAATACGAT
Organism: Ictalurus punctatus; assembly: GCF_001660625.3. NCBI lineage: Eukaryota > Metazoa > Chordata > Actinopteri > Siluriformes > Ictaluridae > Ictalurus > Ictalurus punctatus. Next base: position 25,808,653 of record NC_030434.2, read on the forward strand.
TTTCTCCTTCCAGGGGCTACTCAGGGCATGAGCACACAATTTCGCATTACTGTAAATGTTAAACAGTACACTCATTAATATTCAAATATATGTAAATACTTAATCTTGTACATAAATACAAATGCAGAATGAGAGACTTAAGTGTAACGGGTGGAGTTTTTCATCTAGACTGCCCCCTATAAACACAAACGCTCACCTTTACACCTGAAAAAAAAAAAAAAAAAAAACACGGGTCGGGACAGAAAGTACAGACTGAAGAAAGAAATAGTGTTGTTTTTCTTTCGCTGTCGAATTTTACACGCTGCGACACAAACGCGAGAGAGAATTTACAAACTGAAAACAAACAGATCAATATGATGATATGTATGAGTGAGAAGACGGCGAGTGCTGAAATAGATCTAACAGGAGTCTCGTATATCACAGCGCTAGCTGTAAGGATCACGTTAATTAATCAGTGGTTTAATCGAACAAAATGGCTTCCACGCATTACTCAGCAGCACCGAGAGTAGAACAGCACTTGATCCAGCGCAGACTGTTCTTTTCTTTTGTATCGGGCACTTCATGAAGCAACGAGATGCTAAATCGAGGTCATGAGATCGTAACGTTTGTGCGGGATGTAGGAGATTTGATCAAAACACGATCACGGTTAGAGGGATAATCTGACCGAGTGAAATACATCTGATCTAAACTCTCTGTAAAGCTACGTTACTTCGCGAGCGCGCTAACGTTCATGAATCATTATTACAGACACACTGCTTCTCGCTACGTCAAGTGAAAAAGCTAAGCACTATGGAAGACCTGAGGTGCCACACACACACACACACACACACACACACACACACACACACACAGAGGGATGATATGCAGATGACATGCTAGTTTATGCTAAATATGACTCTACACAGGCACTCTATATAGTGCTAATACACTAATGCTCGCTACATGGAGTAAAAAGCTAAATTAGCATTCATTAGCAGGCTAATGATGTAGCACACACACGCACACACACACACACACACACACACACACACACACACACACACACAAATAAAGTGCTACTTACTAAATATGAATCTATACAGGCTCAGTATTACTAATATATTGATGTTTGTTATTTTTTATTTCACAAATGCTCTCTTATCATGTAGTAAGCAGCTAAATTCGCATTAATTAGCAGTGGATATTTGGTACATTTAGTGCTGTACTGCTAATGCGCTAATGCTCTCAACATCCCAGGCACGCTGCCTGACTGTAAATATGGTAAAAAGGTATAAATTAGCGTTGATTAGCGGTGTAGAATGTAAAATGGATGATCATGCTCTGATTATGTAGCATTCACACACACACACACACACACACACACACACACACACACACACACACTACGTTCATATCAAACACTTTCTCTATATTGCTACTAAGCTAATGCTCCACATTTTATAGAAAGTAACAGCACATGAATTAGCAACTGATATAACGTGAAACTATGTAAATATTTATGTAAAATATTGTGAAAACAAACAAACAAACAAAATTGCTGAGGTAAATGTTGGAGGATCTCAACCAAGTTAGCTTGTTAGCTACATGTCGGTTGAGATATAATGATAACCTCGAATAGAACACCATTTTAATGAGTGATAGTCGCTAACAAGACAGCTAAGGTAACAAGATAGCCAGCTACAGTGCAAGAGAAAACACAATTCTGTTTGTTTGTGTTGGCTAATTATCACTGAGGCGAACTGTTTTTAAAAACAAAAAACAAACAAAACATGATTAGGTAGATTAGATTTGTTAATTCTAAGAGATTAGCTAGCTTGGATATTTAGCATCCAACACATTTTCTTTTGAGTGAATTGGAGACATAACCACCCCTATTCAGTAAGCATTTTGGTTTGGTCCAGATTTGAACTATTTAACAAAGTTAGCATTTCGGCTTTGTACTATAAAAGTTAAGCTAAATCTGAAAACACACACACACACACACACACACACACACACACACACACACACACACACACACACATGCAGTGCGTGACACTGTTAGTGGTTAGCATGTGTAGGTTCTGTCTTGGTCGCTGGGACAGATGGTGTGTGTGTAACCATGACAACCAAATGCCTCGCTAATAAGCAAAACGGCTGAGTGTCAGAGTTTGGCTCTGATTATTTATGTGTAAACAGTTTAACAGTAAAAAAAAGAAAGTGGGCGTGGTTAATATAATCACACAGCAATCATCGATGTTTTCTGCCGATGAATATTAGAGAACTTGTCCACGTGTATCTTCCCACATAATTGTAAAAGCTCAAACGTTTCTATTTGTGAAGAAATTGTAATGAAAATGCTTCTTCCTTCTTTTTTTTCCCTGTGTTGTGTTTCTGATATGTGCAATATGTGTTCTCTTTAAATCTGTAGAATTTAGAGAATGCTAATTCCTGTGAATAAAAGCTAATCAATACGATAAAAGCTAAGCTAGAGAGTAAAAGCTAATCTAGCAAGTCTAGAAAGCAGATCTAAATTAGAGAATTAAAGCTAACCTGAAAAATGCAAAACAATCTGACGAGTCAAAGCTAACCTAGCGAGTGAAATCTACGCTAGCGAGTCAAAGCTAACCTAGCGAGTGAAATCTACGCTAGCGAGTCAAAGCTAACCTAGCGAGTGAAATCTACGCTAGCGAGTCAAAGCTAACCTAGCGAGTGAAATCTACGCTAGCGAGTCAAAGCTAACCTAGCGAGTGAAATCTACGCTAGCGAGTCAAAGCTAACCTAGCGAGTGAAATCTACGCTAGCGAGTCAAAGATAACCTAGCGAGTGAAATCTACGCTAGCGAGTCAAAGCTAACCTAGCGAGTGAAATCTACGCTAGCGAGCCAAAGCTAAAGCTAAGCCAGAAAGCAAACCTACTGAGTGAAAGCTAATGAGTGAAACCTGAATTAGAAAATAGAGAACAAAAGCTAACCAAATGAGTGAATGCTAACCTAGCAATGGAATGTTAACCTAGTGAGTGAAAGCTAACACGGTGTAGTAGGAGATGTAGTTAATCACTTTAGGGTTTCAAAGAGGGTTTCATTCTATTACAGATCTATACAAATCCTGTGTGAGAGTGTGTGTGTGAACGAAGGGAAGCCCAGACTCTCCCTCTCTCTGAATAATTTATCGATTGGCATATGGCAGATCTGTACAGGCACACAATTCTTTATATTCATTCATCCCTTCATTCACCCCTCTATTCATCCCTCAGTCTCTCATCCCATTTTCCCCCATTCATTAATCCATCAATTCATCCATCTCTTCATTCATCCCTCCATTTATTCATCCCTCAGTTTATTTCTCCATTCATTCCCCATCCATCCTTCCTCCATTTAATCCATTATTCACTGTCCATTCACTCTTCATGCATCCCTCCCTCCATTCAACCATCTCTTAATTAATCCCTTCATTAATCACGCCATTCTCCTCTACTACTCTCCATTCATCTCTACAGTACATTCATCCTCTGTTCATCCCTCCATTCATCCCTTTGCCCATCCCTCCATTCATCCCTCCATTCATTCTCGGTTCATCCATCTATTCATCCCTTTGCCCATCCCTCCATTCATCCCCGCCTGTACCTTTCTGTTCAACTTCCATTCATCCCTCGATGCATCCATCCCTCCATTTACCTCTCCTTCTATTCATGCATCCCTCCATTCATTCCTCCCATATTAATCACTTCAATAAGAGTTGATTCATCTCTCAATTCATTGTTCATTCATCCTTCCCATGTTCATCCCTTCTTTCAACCCTGTATTCATTCCTTATTCATCCCTTCATTCATTCTTCCTTTCATCTGTATCCACATCCCTATAAACGATTCACTATTAGTGGATTTTTTTCATTCATCCTTCTTCTTGTCAGAGTTCCAAGACAACCAATCAGAAATGTGAGCGGGCGGAGCTACAAAACATGTAACCCATGATCCACGTAAAAAAAAAAAAAAAAAAAAAAAATCCCTGCCACCATGTTTGGCCAAATTCACACTTCTCCATGTTCTTATATATATATGCACACTACATAGGGTTTGATGTAATGTCCCTGTAGACTAGAGGAAGGAAGTGATTCAGTTCACTGAGTCGATTCTTTCTACCTGTCCGTTTTAATGAAATGAATCGACTGTCTCATTTTCGCCACCCATAGCCTCCAGATAAACCCCGCCCACATTTTTAATACTAATTTGTCAATTTATTATCGCTACATAGATTACTTTGCCCATTTATTGCTCTGCATAAAGTATTGGCACCCCTTTACCATATACATCAATGAAAAGGGACCACTATAGGAGCTCCTATTAGCAGATAGGACGTGGATGATGGTTTATTCTTAGTGCAGCAGTGTCAATGACGTGGTGTGTGTGTGTGTGTGTGTGTGTGGTGCTGGTTCAAACGAATCAGCTACAACAGTGTTGCTTTAATGATGATAATAATAATTATACTATTGGTAAGTCTTACTCTATTCCAACACAGTTATAAATAAAGCTATTGTGTATGCAGTCAGATTGCAGGAGACAGATGGAGAGACAGACAGAGATGGCTGCTGTCCAGACGAAACAGTTTGGGGACAAATTGTTAGCGTTTAGCAGCTAGCTGAGGACCCCTGTGGAACTCTGCCGGCCTGTTCAGATAGAGAGAGAGACAGAGAGAGAGAGAGAGAAAAGAACTGAACCAGGCACATAAAGTCTCATGATTGAGAAAATGTTTTGTGCAGGACAGAATGGTTTACAATTCGTCTTCATGTCATTTTTGTCCATTCACCGAAATGCCCCTGGACAGTCCATACATTCATTTGATCATAATCTTACACCAAAGTTTTTCACAAATTACAGTCAAAGCCCTAAAAACAGTCTCCATCAGTACCAACATTCTCCCGCAAGTCTCATAATTCTTCATCAAATCTGAGCGTTTTACAGCAAACACCTAAAAACACCAAGATTCTTCATACAAGCCAACATTTTCAATCAAATACCAGCAAACATCAAACTCGCATTCTCCATCGAACACCGACATTCACCATCACACGCCGACATTCACCGTCACACGCCGACATTCACCGTCACACGCCGACACTCACCGTCACACGCCGACACTCACCGTCACACGCCGACACTCACCGTCACACGCCGACACTCACCGTCACACGCCCACACTCACCGTCACACGCCCACACTCACCGTCACACGCCCACACTCACCGTCACACGCCCACATTCACCGTCACACGCCCACATTCACCGTCACACGCCCACATTCACCGTCACACTCCCACATTCACCGTCACACGCCCACATTCACCGTCACACGCCCACATTCACCGTCACACGCCGACATTCACCGCCACACGCCGACATTCACCGTCACACGCCCACATTCACCATCACACGCCCACATTCACCGTCACACGCCCACATTCACCGTCACACGCCCACATTCACCATCACACGCCCACATTCACCGTCACACGCCCACATTCACCGTCACACGCCGACATTCAACGTCACACGCCGACACTCACCGTCACACGCCCACATTCACCATCACACACAGACATTCACCATCAAACGCCGACACTCACCATCACACGCCGACATTCACCATCACACGCCGACATTCTCCATCACACGCCGACATTCACCATCACACACTTAAAACCAGTAACTTTACTCCAGCAAACAGTAACATCCTTCATTACACCACATCAAACTGCAAGATTATTCATCAAACTCCATCAAACCCCAACACTTACCATCAACACCAATATCCTCAATTAAAAGACTTATGAAGCACTGACATAGTGAGAAGATGTGGCCTGAACATTGTTGGTGTTTGGTCTCCAGGTGAAGATGATGTGCGAGGTGATGCCCACGATCAGCGAGGACACGGCCATGAGCCAGCGAGGTTCTCAGAGCAGCTCCTCGGACCCGGACTCGCACTTTGAGCAGCTGATGGTGAACATGCTGGACGAGCGAGACCGTCTCCTGGACACGCTCCGAGAGACACAAGAGAGCCTCGCCCTCGCACAGCAGCACCTGCAGGACGTCATGTATGACCGGGACTCGCTACAGCGCCAACTCAGCTCTGCACTGCCACAGGTACACACACACACGCACACACACACACTCATAATCATTACACACACATACAAACAGGCATTTCGGATCAACAAGGGGCGGGGCTTAGGTTGCATTTGATCAGCCAATTAGAAACTTCATCACATGACAATACTTGCCTTAATATAGTGTTGTTCATTATATAATCTAATAACTAGTTAGCTTAACTATCTTTATCGTTAACTCTTGGACACTACATAGCTAGCTAAATTTGCTAGCAAGCTGTCAAACGTTAACTAAACTACTGTATTCTGTAGCCCAGATTTCCATGAACAATTTACATGAACAGTCTTATTGTAGAGCTGCTTAAAGCTAGTACTCACAACTTTGCTATCAAGCTAATATTTGGTTAACTCTTTTGTGTACCTTATGTTTTTATTGTATTGTGACACTAAAGTAAACTAGCAGCAAAGGTTGCCAGAAACTAGCTATCATGTACCAATTAAAACGAGTAACTAGATTTGCTAATCAAAATGAGTAGCAGTGTCTGCAAGCAAGCTAGCTACCATCAAGCAAATTATATTACGAAGCTATTTTAAATCAATAGCTAAATATATTAGAAAGCTGTCTAATGTTCAAGTTAGCAAACATCGGGTAAACAATTTCCTTGTGTAGCTAATCCCGATCAAGTTTGGTAGCAAGGTACCAAACTTTTGCTAGAAAAAGAAAATGGTAAACGGTCTACACTTATATAGCGCTTTTCTCCAAAGCGCTTTACACTGTGTCTCATTCACCCATTCACACACACACACACACACACACACACACACACACACACACACACACACACACACCAGTGGTAGCAGAGCTGCCATGTAAGGCGCTAACTTGCCATCGGGAGCAACTTGTGGTTCAGTGTCTTACCCAAGGACACTTCGGTACTTTGGTTCGGTAACATTTGTTGTATAGCTCCTGACACTAGTAATTAGTTTGGCTAATTTAGCTAATGTTAGGTAAGTTATGTTATTGTACAGCAAATTAAAACCAGTAGCCATGTTTGCTGTGATGCTAGTTAACATTAGATAGAGTTGTAATGTAGCTGTTTAATAACAGTAATCAGATGTTATGAAGCTGTAACTAGCATCACGTAAGATATTTTAAGCTAGCTAATGATAGATAAAGAGTTTTAGTGGGTAAATGTTTAATAACAGTAATCAGATGTGTTATTAAGCTAAAGCTAGCTTAAGTATGAAGTGAAGTGAACACTCATGGTGTGTGTGTGTGTGTGTGTAGTTTTTCCCCTAGCAGTGTCAGTGTGATGTGTACCTTCAGTGATTAATGTGCTGGTGTGTTTTCTCCTCACACTCGTAGTAACACACTCAGCTCATTGTAGCGGTTCAGATTTTCCTCCTGGCTGTAATTCAACATCACAGTCTTTTACATTTCGTCACATGGAGCTCAAATCAGCTGAGGCTTTTTTATTTTTCAGTCGTTCAGAGACGTAATGGTTTTATGTAATCTCAGCCGCCTCACACCCCGTCCCAGCTCGTCCCAGCTCGGCGCTCGCTGGGAAAGTGTGTCAGTGTGTGTGTTTAGTCCTTTCAGCTCTCCTTCATCCACACTGGAGCAGAAACACACTTCAGTCACGAGTGCGTTCTGTTTCTGGTTATAGTGTACACACGCTTTTTTAGCTTTATTAATTATTTCATTTATATGTGTTGTTTATGTCCATTTATTATCTTTAAATATAATATAACGATAATTATTGATCCTTCGTTTCATGTTTATTAATTATACTTTTATACTCGTACTATCAGAGTACACATATATGTGTGTTTAATATCCATCTATTACTTTAATTATATTATATATATTTTTATTTTTAATTTTCATACTTATTTCAGTTATTATATTCCATTTATATTCAATTATATAATATATTTATATATATTTAAATGATATTGTTTTAGTTTATAGATCATTCATTTTTTATATATATTTAGCAGCTTATGAACTGTATTTTTGTCAGATTTTATTTGATTAATTTATTTATTATATCATTATTTACACTTGACTTGCCAGTTTATTAACTAATAATGGCGGATTAATTATATAAAAATAAATGTAATAGCGCGTTTGAGCGTCTAAAAAAATTATTATTTTAAAAATATACAGTACAGAACTTTAGGAACACACACACACAGTCTGGACCAAGAAACGGATTAAATTAAATCCATAGCACACGGTTTTAATGATAAATTAATAAGAATAAAATAAACAAAAGGAATAAGATTTGTAGAAAAAGCAAACAAAAGCATTTTTTTTAACCTGTCTTTAACAAGGGTGCCAATAATTATGGCGCTGGCTGCATGAGTCAGTAACACACCACTGTACTCAGATGATCTGCTCATTCACATCATTCCACACAGAGACTGAGTAAATCGCCTTGTAGTGTTCCAGCTCGTGTCTCGTGACCACACTGTTCATGCTTTTCTCCATCGGATCTCACTCTGAGACGTTTCATCTCATTTCATTCTCACAGCAGGACGGAGGATCGCACGCTCGCTTCACTTCTCATAAACACTTAATGAACACACTGCTGTGTTGAGTAACAGCTGGAGAACGTGCCGAGAAACACCAGCAGCCACGACGTCAATACATAATGTTTATGTAATATAATAAATATAAGATCAGGTTTCACCATCAACCGTTTTCCATCAAACACCACTGATTACCATTAAACACTAACGTTTATCATCAACATCAACCGTTTTCCATCAAACACCACTGATCCCCATTAAACACTAACGTTAATTATCATCACCATCAACCGTTTTCCATCAAACACCACTGATTACCATTAAACACTAACGTTAATTATCATCACCATCAACCGTTTTCCATCAAACACCACTGATTACCATTAAACACTAACGTTAATTATCATCTCAATCAACCGTTTTCCATCAAACACCACTGATTACCATTAAACCCTAACGTTAATTATCATCTCAATCAACCGTTTTCCATCAAACACCACTGATTACCATTAAACACTAACGTTAATTATCATCACCATCAACCGTTTTCCATCAAACACCACTGATTACCATTAAACCCTAATGTTCATTATCATCTCCATCAACCGTTTTCCATCAAACACCACTGATTACCATTAAACACTAACGTTAATTATCATCACCATCAACCGTTTTCCATCAAACACCACTGATTACCATTAAACCCTAATGTTCATTATCATCTCCATCAACCGTTTTCCATCAAACACCACTGATCCCCATTAAACACTAACGTTAATTATAATCACCATCAACCGTTTTCCATCAAACACCACTGATTACCATTAAACCCTAATGTTCATTATCATCACCATCAACCGTTTTCCATCAAACACCACTGATTACCATTAAACCCTAATGTTCATTATCATCACCATCAACCGTTTTCCATCAAACACCACTGATTACCATTAAACCCTAATGTTCATTATCATCACCATCAACCGTTTTCCATCAAACACCACTGATTACCATTAAACCCTAATGTTCATTATCATAACCATCAACTGTTTTCCATCAAACACCACTGATCCCCATTAAACACTAACGTTAATTATCATCAACATCAACCGTTTTCCATCAAACACCACTGATTACCATTAAACACTAACGTTAATTATCATCAACATCAACCGTTTTCCATCAAACACCACTGATTACCATTAAACACTAACGTTAATTATCATCAACATCAACCGTTTTCCATCAAACACCACTGATTACCATTAAACACTAACGTTTATCATCACCATCAACCGTTTTCCATCAAACACCACTGATTACCATTAAACACTAACGTTAATTATCATCAACATCAACCGTTTTCCATCAAACACCACTGATTACCATTAAACCCTAATGTTCATTATCATAACCATCAACTGTTTTCCATCAAACACCACTGATTACCATTAAACACTAACGTTAATTATCATCAACATCAACCGTTTTCCATCAAACACCACTGAATACCATTAAACCCTAATGTTCATTATCATAACCATCAACCGTTTTCCATCAAACACCACTGATTACCATTAAACACTAACGTTAATTATCATCAACATCAACCGTTTTCCATCAAACACCACTGATTACCATTAAACACTAACGTTAATTATCATCACCATCAACCGTTTTCCATCAAACACCACTGATTACCATTAAACCCTAATGTTCATTATCATCACCATCAACCGTTTTCCATCAAACACCACTGATTACCATTAAACCCTAATGTTCATTATCATCACCATCAACCGTTTTCCATCAAACACCACTGATTACCATTAAACCCTAACGTTAATTATCATCACCATCAACCGTTTTCCATCAAACACCACTGATTACCATTAAACCCTAATGTTCATTATCATAACCATCAACTGTTTTCCATCAAACACCACTGATTACCATTAAACACTAACGTTAATTATCATCTCCATCAACCGTTTTCCATCAAACACCACTGATTACCATTAAACACTAACGTTTATCATCACCATCAACCGTTTTCCATCAAACACCACTGATTACCATTAAACACTAACGTTAATTATCACCATCAACCGTTTTCCATCAAACACCACTGATTACCATTAAACACTAACGTTAATTATCACCATCAACCGTTTTCCATCAAACACCACTGATTACCATTAAACACTAACGTTAATTATCACCATCAACCGTTTTCCATCAAACACCACTGATTACCATTAAACACTAACGTTTATCATCAACATCAACCGTTTTCCATCAAACACCACTGATTACCATTAAACACTAACGTTAATTATCATCACCATCAACCGTTTTCCATCAAACACCACTGATTACCATTAAACACTAACGTTAATTATCATCACCATCAACCGTTTTCCATCAAACACCACTGATTACCATTAAACACTAACGTTAATTATCATCGCTTCATGATGATATCATGAACTTTTACACAATAATATATAAAATACTATACATGAAACACTGTATATTAATAATCAGATAATGAACTACAAATCAAAATCTGGCCAGTTTATTAGGTATAACAGTCTCAAACCTATTAATCTGGTGCCTGGAATGTTTATTCAAGTATCTTTGATTATGTATGTTCATGGACTGAGTCAATATAGAGATGGAAGATGGGAGATGAAAAAAGGAGGAAGAGCAGGGAAAAAGCAACAGAGGGAAGAAAAACAGAATGAGAGACATAGATAAGAGAGAGCGAGAGAGAGAGACTTTAACACCGTTTGACACTCAGCTGTATTTGATCTCTTCCCAGTAAATGTAGATCAGTGAACGAGGCCACTTTCTTTTCACATCTCGCTTTCTCTCTCTCTCCCTCTCTCTCTCCCTCTCTCTCTATCCTCGCTCCTCCTCTTCTTCCACCAGTTCCACCCTGCAGCCATCATTTAGCCTATTTCTCATCTCTGTGATCATCTGATTTCAGATTTAATGTTAAACACACAGACATCATGGCACACATAAAAAAAGGGAGATTTCAGTCTAATCGAATGACATCAGTCACACAATTAAGGTGTGTATGTGTGTGTGTGTGTGAGAGAGAGAGGGCGCGAGAGAGAAAGAATGACAGAGAAAGATAGAATGATGTCTTCTAAAGGTTAATGGCCAATAAATCTTTAATAAAGATGTTAGCATGGGCAGAGCCAGTGTCGCAAGGGTCATGGTGGATAGCAGCATAGTGGATAGTTGCTAAGCAGGGCACAGACAGCACGACGGAAACAATCTAACAATATCTTGGCCCTCAGTGTACACACACACACACACACACACACACACACACATGTACACTTTCCATCTCTTTTTCTTCTTCCCTAAACCTGACCTCTGTGATACATCACACTCCTTTCCCATCATGCCACTGGATTACTGCATGACCACACTCTCACCTCTGTGTTCCACTGTTAAACACAAACACACATTGACAGCCTCCATTAAACATCACCACATACCAGCATTTAGCACAGAATACCACCAAAAACCAACACTGTCCATCAAACACTCCAATGCTCACCAGCAAACACAGTCTCTATAAAACACACCATTCTCCATCAAACACCAACACTCACAAGGAAAGACACCAATACTCATTATCAAACACCAAAATTCTCCATCAAACACCAACATTCTATATCAATCACCAACATTCACTACTAAAGACACTAATACTCACCATCAAATACCAAAATTCTCCATCAAACACCAACATTCACCATCAAACACCAACATTCACCATCACACACTACAATTCACCATCAAACACCAACATTCACCATCACACACTACAATTCACCATCAAACACCAACATTCACCAACATTCACCATCACACACCAACATTCACCATCACACACCAACATTCACCATCACACACCAACATTCACCATCACACACCACAATTCACCATCAGACACCAACATTCACCATCACACACTACAATTCACCATCAAACACCAACATTCACCATCACACACTACAATTCACCATCAAACACCAACATTCACCATCACACACACCACAATTCACCATCAAACACCATCACACACCACAATTCACCATCAGACACCAACATTCACCATCAGACACCAACATTCACCATCACACACCAACATTCACCATCACACACCACAATTCACCATCAGACACCAACATTCACCATCACACACTACAATTCACAATCAGACACCAACATTCACCATCACACACTACAATTCACCATCAGACACCAACATTCACCATCACACACTACAATTCACCATCAGACACCAACATTCACCATCAAACACCAACATTCACCATCACACACCGCAATTCACCATCACACACCGACATTCACCATCAAACACACAACATTCACCATCAAACACCGACATTCACCATCACACACCACAATTCACCATCACACGCCGACATTCACCATCACACGCCGACATTGGTGAATGTTGGTGTTTGATGGTGAATTGTGGTGTTTGATGGTGAATGTTTTGTGTTTGTTGGTGTGTTTGATGGTGAATGTTGTGTGTTTGATGATGTATTTGATGGTGAATGTTGGTGTTTGATGGTGAATGTTGGTGTGTTTGATGGTGAATGTTGGTGTTTGATGGTGAATGTTGGTGTCTGATGGTGAATTGTAGTGTGTGATGGTGAATGTTGGTGTCTGATTGTGAATTGTAGTGTGTGATGGTGAATGTTGGTGTGTTTGATGGTGAATGTTGGTGTATTTGATGGTGAATTGTGGTGTTTGATGGTGAATGTTGTGTGTTTGATGGTGGGTTTGATGGTGAATGTTGGTGTTTGATGGTGAATGTTGGTGTTTGATGGTGAATGTTTTGTGTTTGTTGGTGTATTTGATGGTGAATGTTGTGTGTTTGATGATGTATTTGATGGTGAATGTTGGTGTTTGATGGTGTGTTTGATGGTGAATGTTGGTGTTTGATGGTGAATGTTTTGTGTTTGTTGGTGAATGTTGGTGTGTTTGATGGTCAATGTTGGTGTATTTGATGGTGAATTGTGGTGTTTGATGGTGAATGTTGTGTGTTTGATGGTGTGTTTGATGGTGAATGTTGGTGTTTGATGGTGAATGTTGGTGTTTGATGGTGAATGTTGTGTGTTTGATGGTGAATGTTGTGTGTTTGATGGTGTATTTGATGGTGAATGTTGGTGTTTGATGGTGAATGTTGTGTGTTTGATGGTGTGTTTGATGGTGAATGTTGTGTGTTTGATGGTGAATATTGTGTGTTTGATGGTGAATGTTGTGTGTTTGATGGTGTATTTGATGGTGAATGTTGGTGTTTGATGGTGAATGTTGTGTGTTTGATGGTGTGTTTGATGGTGAATGTTGTGTGTTTGATGGTGAATGTTGTGTGTTTGATTTTGAATGTTGTGTGTTTGATGGTGTATTTGATGGTGAATGTTGGTGTGTTTGATGGTGAATGTTGTGTGTTTGATGGTGAATGTTGTGTGTTTGATGGTGTGTTTGATGGTGAATGTTGTGTGTCTGATGGTGTATTTGATGGTGAATGTTGGTGTGTTTGATGGTGTATTTGATGGTGAATGTTGTGTGTTTGATGGTGTATTTGATGGTGAATGTTGTGTGTTTGATGGTGAATGTTGTGTGTTTGATGGTGTATTTGATGGTGAATGTTGGTGTGTTTGATGGTGAATGTTGTGTGTTTGATGGTGTATTTGATGGTGAATGTTGGTGTGTTTGATGGTGAATGTTGTGTGTCTGATGGTGTGTTTGATGGTGAATGTTGGTGTTTGATGGTGAATGTTGTGTGTTTGATGGTGTGTTTGATGGTGAATGTTGTGTGTTTGATGGTGAATGTTGTGTGTTTGATGGTGTATTTGATGGTGAATGTTGGTGTTTGATGGTGAATGTTGTGTGTTTGATGGTGTGTTTGATGGTGAATGTTGTGTGTTTGATGGTGAATGTTGTGTGTTTGATGGTGTGTTTGATGGTGAATGTTGTGTGTTTGATTTTGAATGTTGTGTGTTTGATGGTGTATTTGATGGTGAATGTTGGTGTGTTTGATGGTGAATGTTGTGTGTTTGATGGTGAATGTTGTGTGTTTGATGGTGAATGTTGTGTGTTTGATTTTGAATGTTGTGTGTTTGATGGTGTATTTGATGGTGAATGTTGGTGTGTTTGATGGTGAATGTTGTGTGTCTGATGGTGTATTTGATGGTGAATGTTGTGTGTCTGATGGTGTATTTGATGGTGAATGTTGGTGTTTGATGGTGAATGTTGGTGTTTGATGGTGTTTGAGTCTGAACTACACCACAGCTGAAGGTGTATTAGGTTTTGTCTCAGGCTGATGAATGGTTGAGTGTATGAGTATAAGTGAATGAGATCATTGTCTCTTAGCTACATTGATGATGAATGTGATGGGATTGTGTGTGTGTGTGTGTGTGTGTGTGTGTGTGTGTGTGTGTGTGTGTGTGTGTGTGTGTGTGTGTGTGTGTTCCAGTCAGCTGCCTCCTTCCTCCTCAGCATCACATGATGATTCTGCGTGATTGAATGTTATTGTCCGTGTCCTACTTCACTCAGCCTCCTCCAGGCCAGACCAACCCTTCATATAAGTATAAATATATATTTAGAGAGAGAGAGAGAGAGAGAGAGAGAGAGAGAGAGGAAATACAGAATGGGAAACAATTACTATGTGTTATTGAGCCAATGAGAGTGCTCTCAGACAGTCATGTTTATGAACATCTCATTCTCAGATTCCTCGTGAGTGCTCCAGGCATCAGTGAATAAGTAATCCACTTACACTATGTTCTCCATTTCTGTTTAGGACCAACACCAACTATTAACTTTTTACTATTTAAAGAAATAACACACATTCATGCGTTTATTAAAGAAAGCCCTGAACCGCAGGTTTTGAAAAAAACGTACTCATATGTTGGCATTTGATAGCATATGTTGGCGTTTGATGGCGTATGTTGGCGTTTGATGGCGTATGTTGGCGTTTGATAGCGTATGTTGGCGTTTGATGGTGTATGTTGGCGTTTGATAGCATATGTTGGCGTTTGATGGTGTATGTTGGCGTTTGATGGTGTATGTTGGCGTTTGATAGCATATGTTGGCGTTTGATGGTGTATGTTGGCGTTTGATAGCGTATGTTGGCGTTTGATGGCGTATGTTGGCGTTTGATGGCGTATGTTGGCGTTTGATAGTGTATGTTGGCGTTTGATGGTGTATGTTGGCGTTTGATGGCGTATGTTGGCGTTTGATGGCGTATGTTGGCGTTTGATGGCGTATGTTGGCGTTTGATGGTGTATGTTGGCGTTTGATGTTGTATGTTGGGGTTTGATAGCACATGTTGGCGTTTGATGGTGTATGTTGGCATTTGATGTTGCATGTTGACGTTTGATGGCGTATGTTGGCGTTTGATGGTGTATGTTGGCGTTTGATAGCATATGTTGGCGTTTGATAGCATATGTTGGTGTTTGATGTTGTATGTTGGCGTTTGATAGCAGATGTTGGCGTTTGATGTTGTATGTTGGCGTTTAATGTTGTATGTTGGCGTTTGATGGTGTATGTTGGCGTTTGATGGCGTATGTTGGCGTTTGATAGCGTATGTTGGCGTTTGATGGCGTATGTTGGCGTTTGATGGCGTATGTTGGCGTTTGATGGCGTATGTTGGCGTTTGATGGCGTATGTTGGCGTTTGATGGCGTATGTTGGCGTTTGATGGTGTATGTTGGCGTTTGATGTTGTATGTTGCGGTTTGATAGCACATGTTGGCGTTTGATGGTGTATGTTGGCATTTGATGTTGCATGTTGACGTTTGATGGCGTATGTTGGCGTTTGATGGCGTATGTTGGCGTTTGATAGCATATGTTGGCGTTTGATAGCATATGTTGGTGTTTGATGTTGTATGTTGGCGTTTGATAGCACATGTTGGCGTTTGATGTTGTATGTTGGCGTTTAATGTTGTATGTTGGCGTTTGATGGTGTATGTTGGCGTTTGATGGTGTATGTTGGCGTTTGATAGCGTATGTTAGCGTTTGATGGCGTATGTTGGCGTTTGATGGCGTATGTTGGCGTTTGATGGTGTATGTTGGCGTTTGATGGTGTATGTTGGCGTTTGATGGCGTATGTTGGCGTTTGATGGCGTATGTTGGCGTTTGATGGCGTATGTTGGCGTTTGATGGCGTATGTTGGCGTTTGATGTTGTATGTTGGGGTTTGATAGCACATGTTGGCGTTTGATGGTGTATGTTGGCGTTTGATGTTGTATGTTGACGTTTGATGTTGTATGTTGACGTTTGATGGCGTATGTTGGCGTTTGATGGTGTATGTTGGTGTTTGATAGCATATGTTGGCGTTTGATAGCATATGTTGGTGTTTGATAGCATATGTTGGTGTTTGATGTTGTATGTTGGTGTTTGATGTTGTATGTTGGCGTTTGATGTTGTATGTTGGCGTTTGATGGCATATGTTGGCGTTTGATGTTGTATGTTAGCGTTTGATAGCATATGTTGGTGTTTGATGTTGTATGTTGGCGTTTGATGGCGTATGTTGGCGTTTGATAGCGTATGTTGGCGTTTGATAGTATATGTTGGCGTTTGATGTTGTATGTTGACGTTTGATGGCGTATGTTGGCGTTTGATGGTGTATGTTGGCGTTTGATGTTGTATGTTGGCGTTTGATGGCGTATGTTGGCGTTTGATGGCGTATGTTGGGGTTTGATGGTGTATGTTGATGTTTGATGTTGTATGTTGGCGTTTGATGTTGTATGTTGGCGTTTGATGTTGTATGTTGGCGTTTGATAGCATATGTTGACGTTTGATAGCATATGTTGGCGTTTGATAGCATATGTTGATGTTTGATGTTGTATGTTGGCGTTTGATGTTGTATGTTGGCGTTTGATAGCATATGTTGGCGTTTGATGTTGTATGTCCTTTTTTCTAGGAATTTTTCAATAAAGTCGAGTGACAGATCTGTGTTCTGTGTCAAACAAGCCATTTAATGAAGGTACTAGGTTTATAGGTTGGTAAATTTGGCTAAAAAACAAAACAAACGTGTGTCACTTTGATATAAGAATGCACTATTATTGGTCTCTTTAAGGTCTCAGAGTTACAGGATGTGTGTTCAGATCGAGAGCTGCTATTCCACTCTCACAGCTGCTCTCTAATGACCACATTTAATGTCTCAATGCCTCACTTCCGTGTTATAAATACGCTGATGACGTCCGAGTGACGAGAGCTGAAGGGTCTCGGAGAAATTCACCGGTTCTTGGAAAGGATGCGCTCTGGGTTTCAGTTATATCAAGCCTTAATTGTGTTGTTTTTTATTTTTCTAAAAAGCAGCTCTGATGAGGGTCAGTGATAACTGGAGTGGTTTTAAGGGGGGAAATGGTAGTGTAGGATGTGTGATGTATGTGAACAGATTTGTGTTAATGAAGATTTTTTTTAAAGATACGTCTTCAGGTCATGTGTGGTGTGATGAAGCAGAGTTACTGTTACTAACCTGACATTTGTACTAACCTTATTTTGATCTAAAAACGCATGTTATTTCTTTTATACCACAGCAATTCAACAAATAAAGTTATTTATTTATTTATTAAAGAACGACATAATCAGAATGATTTGATCTCTTTATAGTAGTATTGTATGTTCGTGAAACAAGTTAGTTCCTGCTCTGACTTACGTTATAGCAGCTATAAACAGTCGTTCCCTCACTAGCCTCTCTGTATGAGGTCTGTACAGGATTTAGTGGAGTTTTTTTCTGAATTCTGCGGCCAAAAATGCTTAGATTTTGTTGCGTTTTTTTTTTTCCCCTCCAAAATTGGCAAAATTGCGATCGTGGGAAATAGTTTGTCACGGTCTTTCACAGTGATGTTTGTTGGTAAAATGAGACCTTTTAGCTGTACTCATGTTCGTCGCACGTGAATCGAAGAGGGCTTTGGCTGAGTGTCGCTTCGTGATGATGTCACATGATGCGTCTCGGCCTGAATCTGCGGAAAATCTGCTGTGATTTTGATGAATTGCACTCTCCTCCGAATATTGAGGCGCTTCCTTGATTTAGTGTTCATTTCTATGACCGTAAAAATCGCAAAATCCCACAGGGACTGGTTATTCTCTTTCTTGAAGTTAATAAGACTTGTCACGTTAGCGAGAAAGCGCAAAGACGCGTAAACCCCTCTGTCCTGAAGATGTCAGAAAACTTACAGCTCTACCTTTGACTGTTACAAGTCTCGTCAACATATCAACGACTTTTAAATGCATTTCGCATTAATGGAGCGTCTTCCGTACACATCCCTGTGAACGAGCTGTTACTGCAAACGAAAAACGTTCTAGAATGAGCGCACCATTTGCACCTGCACTACTGTCGGAGCTGCTGTTATTAAAGAAAATGATACCTTAAACACCTTCTTCTGACCAATCACAATCCAGAATTGGTAGCAGGAATTCAGGTATGGTGTACAGTTAAACATGAGCGTTAATGGAGGATGTGCCAGCAGTAATGTTAGCTTTTCTTCTCGTCGCATTTTCAGTATTCCGTATCTCCGGACTGAGATGGACGACGTCAGTTTAATTTGCTCGTTGGTTATTGTTTAGCCGCTTGGATAGCAATAATAAACTCCAGCCTATCAGATCAGATTTAATTCCACAGTTATTAAAATGCCTACGTGGACGTCTCTGCAGATTAGCCGTATGTTGACGTGTGTAAGAGGGAATCGGTTGTTCTTCTGCCAATCAAGACTGCATTTGGCCCATCATTATCCTCCTCATCCCACACACTCTCTGTATTTAGATCAGCAGCAGCTGAAGATGTGTGTATGTGTGGAGACGTGTGTGTGTGTGTGTGTGTATGGTCTGAAACAATGCCTGAGCACAACAATATTGTTGCCAAGCGTTGCTGTGTTATCAACCTTAATGTAACTTTTTAACATTATATTTACGCATAAAAAGGTGTAATAATATAATATTAATAATAACTATATGTAATAATTATATTGGGACTAACAAAGAGTCTGCGCGTTAAAGAATTACAGTAAATACTATAGTTCCTGATTACATGTTTAATTAAAACAAGCACGCCTGTAGCATTAAAACAAATTTCAGAATCTCTGTCGCTGTGAAATTTTCAGTCCGTCTGCATTTTAATCACAGCTACGTTAGCATTAGCATCCAAATTTACACTGAAGCTGTGCTAATATCTTCACTGCTAATCATTAGCTTCAGGCCTCAGTGAGCCTCTTGATTGTGACTCATTAGCAGAAGTAAGGAGCGGCATAAAGAGTCAAGTGTGTGTGTGTGTGTGTGTGTGTGTGTGTGTGCTGCCTGTTGATCATGTACACCGATTTAGTATCTAATAAAACTTGAGACACGGAGATATGCGCTAATCACAGCCTCTGATTCTGGAGATTAATCACTAGTTTTTTCCTCCTATCTCTTTAACACACACACACCCACACACACACACACATACAAAGAGAGAATTGTTTCATTAGTCCATTAACACTGGAGCAACAAGGCGAACCTAGCTAACACAAAAGGAAAGTTTATGGCCTCCGGTTTAGCGCCATGCAAACTTCATCATTCACCACAACACACCTTGATGATCCTCAAACTTTTTGGGAGAATGTTCTGTGGACTGATGAGTGGAAAGTGGAACTGTTTGTAAGACAGACGTCCCGTTACATCTAGAGTAAACCAAGCATGGTGGAGGAAGTGTGATGGTGTGGGGATGCTCTGCTGCTTCACGGCCTGGGTAACTTTCAGTAATTGAGGGAAACATGAATTCTGTTCTGTACCAGAAAATCTAAAGGAGATTCTTTTAAGGATTCTCTAGAGGGTCCTCTAAAGGACCCTAACTCTAAATTCTCTAAAGGAGAATGTCCGGTCTTCAGTCTGTAAGTTGAAACTCAAGCGTAACTGGATTATGCAGCAAGACAACGATCCGAAGCACAGGAGTAAATCCTAGACCAAGAAGTAAGTGAAAGACCGATCTCCAGTTATCTGAAGTGTTTGGTTACAGTTATTGCTGCTAAAGGTGGGACAAGCAGATTTTATGTTTAAGGGGGTAATTATTTTTTCACACGGGTGATAGGGCTCGGATCACTTGTTTTGCTTTAATAATAACAAAGTCGTCTGCTAACAAAATTTAGAAATGATTGAGAGATGAGACAACTAATAAAGCTTTGAAAAGCAGCTTGAGCAGTTGGTGTTTTGTTTCGTTGACACGGTTGAGTAGTCGGTCTTTTGTGGCTATCCAGGACAAATTAGGGTCATGTTATGTCCCCTTCGAGACGCATTTGACCCTGTTCACACCTGCACCTAGTGCTATCCACTTACAGTCAGATCACCCAGGACATGTGTTAATGCCAGGTGTGAACGGGGCCACAATCACAGCCATGACTTAATTATCTCACTCCTATCATTCCCTTTCCTTACTATGTCATGGCCATTCATATCATTCTTTTCCCTTACTAAGTTGCAGCCATGTCTTAATGATCTTGTTTCCATTACTTTCCTCCCCTTAAAAGTGTTAACCATGACTTCATTATCTTGTTCCCTCATGTTAAAAAGTCATAGCCAGGAAGTCTTTTTTATTAAGTAGCCATGTCACCTGTGGGGGTCTGTAACATTTGCCTTATAGCTCTTGAGGTCCCACCCTGCTTTTTTAATGTTCAAATGGACTTAAAGATTTTGTGCCCTTAAAAGTGCCCCTAAAGTGCCCCACTCCCCACAGCAGAACTGGTCAGTGGCTGTGATGAGTCACCACCGGAGCTCTGATGTCACCTTTCTGTGCACTTAATACTGTGAGCAAGGAGAATGAGTCATCTTATAGACAGCACACACACACACAAATGGGATTTATCCTTGCAAGGTGAGCATTCCCATGGCAACCGACAACCTGTTCTAAAGAAGATGTGTGTGTGTGTTCAAAAGTGCAAGGGGAGAAAGGAAACTGTGTTTTTCTGTTTAATTTTTTGTCCCAGCCGCTTGAGTTGTACATTTTGGTTAGTCCCAGTATTAGGAACTCTGACTCTTGGTTAGTCCCAGTATTTAGAGACATGACTCTCGGTTAGTCCCAGTCTGTAGAGCTCTGACTCTCGGTTAGTCCCAGTATTTAGAGCTCTGACTCTTGGTTAGTCCCAGTCTGTAGAGCTCTGACTCTTGGTTAGTCCCAGTCTGTAGAGCTCTGACTCTTGGTTAGTCCCAGTATTTAGAGCTCTGACTCTTGGTTAGTCCCAGTATTTAGAGCTCTGTCTCTTGGTTAGTCCCAGTCTGTAGAGCTCTGTCTCTTGGTTAGTCCCAGTCTGTAGAGCTCTGACTCTCAGTTAGTCCCAGTCTGTAGAGCTCTGACTGTTGGTTAGTCCCAGTCTGTAGAGCTCTGACTCTTGGTTAGTCCCAGTATTTAGAGCCCTGACTCTTGGTTAGTCCCAGTCTGTAGAGCTCTGACTCTTGGTTAGTCCTAGTATTTAGAGCTCTGACTCTTGGTTAGTCCCAGTCTGTAGAGCTCTGACTCTTGGTTAGTCCTAGTATTTAGAGCTCTGACTGTTGGTTAGTCCCAGTCTGTAGAGCTCTGACTCTTGGTTAGTCCTAGTATTTAGAGCTCTGACTCTTGGTTAGTCCCAGTCTGTAGAGCTCTGACTCTTGGTTAGTCCCAGTATTTAGAGCCCTGACTCTCAGTTAGTCCCAGTCTGTAGAGCTCTGACTCTCGGTTAGTCCCAGTCTGTAGAGCTCTGACTGTTGGTTAGTCCCAGTCTGTAGAGCTCTGACTCTCAGTTAGTCCCAGTCTGTAGAGCTCTGACTCTTGGTTAGTCCCAGTCTGTAGAGCTCTGACTCTTGGTTAGTCCCAGTATTTAGAGCTCTGACTCTTGGTTAGTCCCAGTATTTAGAGCTCTGACTCTTGGTTAGTCCCAGTCTTTAGAGCCCTGACTCTCAGTTAGTCCCAGTCTGTAGAGCTCTGACTGTTGGTTAGTCCCAGTCTGTAGAGCTCTGACTCTCGGTTAGTCCCAGTATTTAGAGCTCTGACTCTTGGTTAGTCCCAGTCTGTAGAGCTCTGACTCTTGGTTAGTCCCAGTATTTAGAGCCCTGACTCTTGGTTAGTCCCAGTCTGTAGAGCTCTGACTCTTGGTTAGTCCTAGTATTTAGAGCTCTGACTCTTGGTTAGTCCCAGTCTGTAGAGCTCTGACTCTTGGTTAGTCCTAGTATTTAGAGCTCTGACTGTTGGTTAGTCCCAGTCTGTAGAGCTCTGACTCTTGGTTAGTCCTAGTATTTAGAGCTCTGACTCTTGGTTAGTCCCAGTCTGTAGAGCTCTGACTCTTGGTTAGTCCCAGTATTTAGAGCCCTGACTCTCAGTTAGTCCCAGTCTGTAGAGCTCTGACTCTCGGTTAGTCCCAGTCTGTAGAGCTCTGACTGTTGGTTAGTCCCAGTCTGTAGAGCTCTGACTCTCAGTTAGTCCCAGTCTGTAGAGCTCTGACTCTTGGTTAGTCCCAGTCTGTAGAGCTCTGACTCTTGGTTAGTCCCAGTATTTAGAGCTCTGACTCTTGGTTAGTCCCAGTATTTAGAGCTCTGACTCTTGGTTAGTCCCAGTCTTTAGAGCCCTGACTCTCAGTTAGTCCCAGTCTGTAGAGCTCTGACTGTTGGTTAGTCCCAGTCTGTAGAGCTCTGACTCTCGGTTAGTCCCAGTATTTAGAGCTCTGACTCTTGGTTAGTCCCAGTATTTAGTGTCTTTACCTTTAGAGAACAGGTAATGATGGCTAAAATTCCACTTATATAGCCTTCTAATAAGAATATAATGTATGTTATTAGCTGACATTCAAATCTACTAAAACACACACACACACACACACACACACACACACACACACACACACACACACACACACTGAGCAGCAGTCTCTTTGTCATCACAGGCATGCCAGTTTCTCGTAAGTGACACCATCTCCATCACACAACTATTTTGAAATTGTGTGTATGTGTGTGTGTAGTGTCTATGTTTGTGTGTGTGTGTGTGTGTGTGTGTGTGTGTGTGTGTGAGTGTCTCTGTGTGTGTGTGTGTGTGTGTGTGTGTGTGTGTGTGTGTGTAGCATCTGTGTGTGTGTGTATGTGTGTGTGTGTGGTGTCTGTGTGTGTGTGTGTGTGTGTGTGTGTAATGTCGTAGTGTGTGTGTCTGTGTGTGTGTGTGTGTGTGTGTGTCTGTGTGTGTGTGTAATGTCGTAGTGTGTGTGCGTATGTGTGTGTGTGTGTGTGAGTGAGTGTGAGAGCACAGATGGTTTGTGGGTAACTGAGAGCGCATCAGACAGTGTGAATGTCCTTGACCTTCAGAGCTGCTGCTGGTACACACACACACACACACACACACACACACACACACACACACACACACACAAGCATACACACGCACGCATGCATACACACACACACACACACACCAGATAGTTTCATACTTTCATTACTCCGTCTGTTATGTTACTCACGTGTCTTCAGACAGGGTTTACACACGCAGATACACACACACACACACACACACACACACACACACACACACACACACACACACACACACACACACACACAAAAGCATTCAGCTTTCTCCATTCAGCTTTCATTTCTAACCACTGAGCTTGTTGTGTGTTAAGTCATGAACCGGGAAAATAACATTCTGGCTACACGTGTGTGTCACCACAAAGTACACTATTATTTCCTTGCCATGTAGGAAAGCATAGTGCAGAATAAGCAGTGAAAACATGCAACCTGTCTACTGTATAGTGAATGGGGCATGTGGTTTGGGACACGCCCACACTGCACTGATGATGGTGTTTATGTGGACTATATAGTGAATAGGGTGTGTGGTTTGGGACACGCCCACACTGCACTGATGATGGTGTTTATGTGGACTATATAGTGAATACGGTGTGTGGTTTGGGACACGCCCACAGTGCACTGATGATGGTGTTTATGTGTATTATATAGTGAATAGGGTGTGTGGTTTGGGTCACACCCACAGTGCACTGAAGATGGTGTTAATGTGGATTATAGAGTGAATAGGGTGTGTGGTTTGGGACACGCCCACAGTGCACTGAAGATGGTGTTAATGTGGATTATATAGTGAATAGGGTGTGTGGTTTGGGACACGCACACAGTGCACTGATGATGGTGTTTATGTGGACTATATAGTGAATAGGGTGTGTGGTTTGGGACACGCCCACAGTGCACTGATGATGGTGTTTATGTGGACTATATAGTGAATAGGGTGTGTGGTTTGGGACATGCCCACAGTGCACTGATGGTGTTTATGTGGACTATATAGTGAATAGGGTGTGTGGTTTGGGACACGCGCACAGTGCACTGATGATGGTGTTTATGTGGACTATATAGTGAATAGGGTGTGTGGTTTGGGACACGCCCACAGTGCACTGAAGATGGTGTTAATGTGGATTATATAGTGAATAGGGTGTGTGGTTTGGAACACGCCCACA
This sequence comes from Ictalurus punctatus, assembly GCF_001660625.3. Taxonomy (NCBI): domain Eukaryota; kingdom Metazoa; phylum Chordata; class Actinopteri; order Siluriformes; family Ictaluridae; genus Ictalurus; species Ictalurus punctatus. The sequence goes on from NC_030434.2 coordinate 25,833,769, forward strand.
GTGGACTGATGATGGTGTTTATGTGGACTATATAGTGAATAGGGTGTGTGGTTTGGGCCACGCCCACAGTGCACTGAAGATGGTGTTTATGTGTATTATATAGTGAATAGGGTGTGTGGTTTGGGACACGCCCACAGTGCACTGATGATGGTGTTTATGTGTATTATATAGTGAATAGGGTGTGTGGTTTGGGACACGCCCACAGTGCACTGAAGATGGTGTTAATGTGGATTATAGAGTGAATAGGGTGTGTGGTTTGGGACACGCCCACAGTGCACTGAAGATGGTGTTAATGTGGATTATATAGTGAATAGGGTGTGTGGTTTGGGACACGCCCACAGTGGACTGATGATGGTGTTTATGTGGACTGTACTGTAAAGTGAATGATCAGTGCTGCTCTACCCTCTAGTGGCCAAATTGTGAGTTACACTAAAATGATATGGCCTTTATCCTGAATAGGATGTGTGATTAAAAATTTACATATCTTATCCAGAGCGACTTACATTGATCTAATTTACACATCTGAGCAGTTGAGGGTTAAGGGCCTTGCTCAGGGGCCCAACAAGAGCAGCGTGGCAGTGCTGGGGTTTGAACTCATGACCTTCCGATCAGTACATCAGTAGAATAAATCCCTTTGTGGCAGACTATGAGTTTTGTAAGTTTGCAGATCTTATACATGCACAAACAGATCCATTACACTCTAAAGGAAAAGGAAAACACTAAAAAGCACCATATGAGCCCTTTAATACACGTCCACAAGTAATAGAGTTTTACGTCTTGTGTTTTATATATATTCAAATGTCTAAAATCTTTTTACTTTCTCTTTTCTTTTATGATCCTTTGCACTCTGACGGTTTCTGTCTCTCTCGGAAAAGGTAAGAGACATTTTTTCTTTATTACTTTCTTGTGTCGGACTACAGCACATAGATGCATACCATGTGGACGCGCGCGCACACACACACACACACACACACACACACACACACACACACACACACACACACAGGTGTGTCTGACTTAGTGAATAGGGTGTGTGGTTTGGACTTAGCGTCTGACTTAGTCCGATTTATTCATGACAATTTATAGCTTATAGAGTCTTAACGCCAGTCTTTTTATTTTTCTATCAATTACAGTATATCTGCACAAATAAAGAACTAAATAGCTAACAAAATGACTGCAACATTAAGTGTAGAGAATAAAAATTATTCACTAACACACTCTACACAGTGTAACTGTTATGCTCAGTCCTGCTCTGCCCTCTAATGGCGGAACTTGTGAATTACACTGAAATTATGCCATTATTTTGGAAATGGCCACTAGAGGGCGATGTTTTACGATCATTTCCCCTCCATATTTTCCTCTTCTCACCTGTGATGTTGGTGCAGCCTAAAATCAGGCTGTGTTCCAATACAATTTATCGCATTTTCCTTGACTTCCCCTTGATTGAGTGTCTTGTGGCCTGTCTGTCACTTTATCAGCTCGAGTGAAGTGTGTTAGGTGCGGGATCAAGTCGAGATCACTGTAGCGTTCTCAGATGACAGTATATATATATATATATATATTGGGCACACGGTGGCTTAGTGGTTCGCCTCACACCTCCAGGGTCGGGGGTTCAATTTCAGCTGCGGCCCTGTGTGTGTGGAGTTTGTATGTTCTCCCCGTGCTGCGGGGGTTTCCTCCGGGTCCGTAGTGTATGAACGGGTGTGTGAGTGTGTATGTGATTGTGCCCTGCGATTGGCACCCTTTCCAGGGTGTACCCCGCCTTGTACTCCATGCTCCCTGAGATAGACTCCAGGGTCCCTGTGACCCTGAAGGATAAGTGGTATAGCAGACGGATTGATGGATGGATGGATATATATATATATATATATATATATATATATATATATATATATATATATAATCATCACTTCTGGGGAAAATGACGCAAAATATCAACACAAACGTAAGTTGTTGCAACTGGGGAAGCCTCTGTGGCTCTTTTTTTCTGATATTTGAAAATATTTGTGCTAAATCACAAATCACACTATCACAAACCTCGTGTTATCTTGTGATCGGAGGTGGATGCCTGGTATTTGGGAATGGAATCGTGTGAGATATTTCAATTATCCACTCGCATGATTTGTTGAGGTAAAGTCACATGACTTTTTTGATGGGCATGGAGGAATTTATCCCGTAAATGTGTTTCCATCATAGTTTTTGCGCATGCGTTCTTATTGAATGAAACATAACATTTCCAGTGGACTGGAACTTCTTAATTATTGCCCTGACGGTGAAATGGGCATTTTCAGTGCTTATGCTATTTTCTTATAGACACGCCCCATTGTGTGAAGCTCAACAACCTTTTGCCTCACATCACAGCTACATACCTCGCTCTTACCCATTCTTATGAATGACTAAGGGAATTTGGCCTGTGTGTTACCTCATATTTATACCCCTGTGAAACAGGAAGTCATGGTTGAACAATTTCCTGTTCCTAGTCACACTGGTGTACTACATTTTTTACTTTTTTATTTTTAAATACCAGTGGGAATACACTTCAAATATATATTTTTCTTATATGAATTCATAGAGGTGCCAATAATTGTCACACACCTATATTTACCAAAGATTTTCTTTTAATAAACCTGTGTTGTGTTTGCAATTGTTTGATATCCATGAGAGCATAGAATTCTTGTGAATTTTTTGAACAAAAGATCAAAAGGTTCAACAATAAAGACAGTTTTTCACGACCTTCTTTGCTCGTATTTACTAAGGGTGCCAATATTAGTGGAGGACACTGTGGCTCCTATTTCAGTCTGGAACACACCGCAAATTATCACATTTTGTCCACTAGAGGTCATTTTAAACTCGAATACAGAACAAATACATGTTGTAATTTCAGCAATGACCAGCAGAGAGCACTGTGAACAAAGATTTCTGCTTCATCAGCTGTGATAGTCACACTGACCAGGCACACAAAAACCGCACTGCTTAAAAGGAACCCTTTAGGAGGGTTTATTGATTGCCCCAGTGGATCAGTGTTAGGGTGTAAAATGAACAACATTGATTTGGTGATTTGTGGTGATTTGTGGTGATTAGTATCAGCCGTAGGTGAGACGGGTGTGTAATGGAGGATAATTTCTCTCGGAGGTGAGACAGATGAGTCGGAGTCTGTGGCTCTGAGCAGATCAACTTCTGCTTCAGCTCCCATAAACGGCCGCGTTTACACACAAGGTGTGTGTGTGTGTGTGTGTGTGTGTGTGTGTGGCTAATAAAAGACTAACATCTAATCCATTCATCAACACCTGAGAGATGGAGAGTCCAAGATTAAGAGAGACAAACACAGGGAAATGAAAGAGAGATGCAAATAGAGGGAAAAAGAGAGATACAGGCAGACTAAGAGAAAGAAAATTGATATAGAGAAAGAGAAAGTCAAGACAAGAAAGGAAGAAGGAGACAGAGAGGGAGACAGGTGGAGGAAGAGTAAGGTATAGGTAGAGAGCGAGAGAGAGAGAGAAAGAGAGAGAGAAGGAGGGAATATTTGACGTCGTCCCACCAGGAAAAGTACAATGGAATTCCATCTCAAGCCCGACTTCCCCAGCGGGGGGAATTTAACGTCACATCACCGTGACACACACCACGAGTGTTAAACACTCATCGTAAAGCAGCAGTGTGTGATGTTTATACCCCTCTGCTGGATTAAAGTTGAATTACAGCTACAATAAAAACATTAATACACTTTTCTCTTCCCCTGTAACTGACCCCCGAATCCCTTCACATGCTGTATAGTTTCTGAGTTGGAATTAAACACAGGCTAAAAGTGTGATGCTGTGACCATGTTTAGAGCGAACTCAAGAGTTTTACAGTCATGGGGGAAACACTTATACAATCACAACTTTTATTGCTTTTTGGTGTTTAGTGTTTATAATGTTTTGAGTGATCAGAGTGTTTATAGTGTTTATAGTGTTTAGTGTTTATAGTGTTCAGAGTGTTTATAGTGTTCAGAGTGTTTAGTGTTTATAGTGTTTATAGTGTTTATAGTGTTCAGAGTGTTTATAGTGTTCAGAGTGTTTATAGTGTTTATAGTGTTCAGAGTGTTTATAGTGTTTATAGTGTTCAGAGTGTTTATAGTGTTCAGAGTGTTTATAGTGTTCAGAGTGTTTATAGTGTTTATAGTGTTCAGAGTGTTTAGTGTTTATAGTGTTTATAGTGTTTATAGTGTTTATAGTGTTCAGAGTTTTTAGTGTTTATAGTGTTTATAGTGTTTAGTGTTTATAGTGTTCAGAGTGTTTATAGTGTTCAGAGTGTTTAGTGTTTATAGTGTTTATAGTGTTCAGAGTGTTTAGTGTTTATAGTGTTTAGTGTTTATAGTGTTTATAGTGTTCAGAGTGTTTAGTGTTTATAGTGTTTAGTGTTTATAGTGTTCAGAGTGTTTATAGTGTTCAGAGTGTTTAGTGTTTATAGTGTTTAGTGTTTATAGTGTTCAGAGTGTTTATAGTGTTCAGAGTGTTTAGTGTTTATAGTGTTTATAGTGTTCAGAGTGTTTAGTGTTTATAGTGTTTATAGTGTTTATAGTGTTCAGAGTGTTTAATGTTTATAGTGTTCAGAGTGTTTATAGTGTTCAGAGTGTTTAGTGTTTATAGTGTTTATGGTGTTCAGAGTGTTTAGTGTTTATAGTGTTTATAGTGTTTATAGTGTTTATAGTGTTCAGAGTTTTTAGTGTTTATAGTGTTTATAGTGTTTAGTGTTTATAGTGTTCAGAGTGTTTAGTGTTTATAGTGTTTATAGTGTTCAGAGTGTTTAGTGTTTATAGTGTTTATAGTGTTCAGAGTGTTTAGTGTTTATAGTGTTTATAGTGTTCAGAGTGTTTAGTGTTTATAGTGTTTATAGTGTTTATAGTGTTTATAGTGTTCAGAGTGTTTAATGTTTATAGTGTTCAGAGTGTTTAGTGTTTATAGTGTTTATAGTGTTTATAGTGTTCAGAGTGTTTATAGTGTTCAGAGTGTTTATAGTGTTCAGCGTGTTTAGTGTTTATAGTGTTTATAGTGTTCAGCGTGTTTATAGTGTTCAGAGTGTTTATAGTGTTCAGAGTGTTTAGTGTTTATAGTGTTCAGAGTGTTTATAGTGTTTATAGTGTTCAGAGTGTTTATAGTGTTTATAGTGTTCAGAGTGTTTATAGTGTTCAGAGTGTTTATAGTGTTTATAGTGTTCAGAGTGTTTATAGTGTTTATAGTGTTCAGAGTGTTTATAGTGTTCAGAGTGTTTATAGTGTTCAGAGTGTTTATAGTGTTCAGAGTGTTTATAGTGTTTATAGTGTTCAGCGTGTTTAGTGTTTATAGTGTTTATAGTGTTTATAGTGTTTATAGTGTTCAGAGTGTTTAGTGTTTATAGTGTTTATAGTGTTTATAGTGTTCAGAGTGTTTAGTGTTTATAGTGTTTATAGTGTTCAGAGTGTTTATAGTGTTTATAGTGTTCAGAGTGTTTATAGTGTTCAGAGTGTTCAGAGTGTTTATAGTGTTTATAGTGTTCAGAGTGTTTATAGTGTTCAGAGTGTTTATAGTGTTTATAGTGTTCAGAGTGTTTATAGTGTTCAGAGTGTTTATAGTGTTTATAGTGTTTATAGTGTTTATAGTGTTCAGAGTGTTTATAGTGTTCAGAGTGTTTAGTGTTTATAGTGTTCAGAGTGTTTATAGTGTTTATAGTGTTTATGGTGTTCAGAGTGTTCATAGTGTTTAGTGTTTATAGTGTTTATAGTGTTTGTAGTGTTTATAGTGTTCAGAGTGTTCATAGTGTTTAGTGTTTATAGTGTTTATAGTGTTCAGAGTGTTCATAGTGTTTAGTGTTTATAGTGTTTATAGTGTTTATAGTGTTCAGATTGTTTAGTGTTTATAATGTTCGGAGTGTTCATAGTGTTCAGATTGTTTATAGTGTTTATAGTGTTCAGAGTGTTTATAGTGTTTATAGTGTTCAGAGTGTTTATAGTGTTCAGAGTGTTTATAGTGTTTATAGTGTTCAGAGTGTTTATAGTGTTTATAGTGTTCAGAGTGTTTATAGTGTTTATAGTGTTCAGAGTGTTTAGTGTTTATAGTGTTCAGAGTGTTTATAGTGTTCAGAGTGTTTATAGTGTTTATAGTGTTCAGAGTGTTTAGTGTTTATAGTGTTCAGAGTGTTTATAGTGTTCAGAGTGTTTATAGTGTTCAGAGTGTTTATAGTGTTCAGAGTGTTCAGAGTGTTTATAGTGTTCAGAGTGTTTATAGTGTTCAGCGTGTTTAGTGTTTATAGTGTTTTTAGTGTTTATAGTGTTTATAGTGTTCAGAGTGTTTAGTGTTTATAGTGTTTATAGTGTTCAGAGTGTTTATAGTGTTCGGAGTGTTCATAGTGTTCAGAGTGTTTAGTGTTTATAGTGTTTATAGTGTTCAGAGTGTTTATAGTGTTCAGAGTGTTTATAGTGTTTATAGTGTTCAGAGTGTTTATAGTGTTCAGAGTGTTTATAGTGTTCAGAGTGTTTATAGTGTTCAGCGTGTTTAGTGTTTATAGTGTTTATAGTGTTTATAGTGTTTATAGTGTTTAGTGTTTATAGTGTTTATAGTGTTTATAGTGTTCAGAGTGTTTAGTGTTTATAGTGTTTATAGTGTTCAGAGTGTTTAGTGTTTATAGTGTTTATAGTGTTCAGAGTGTTTAGTGTTTATAGTGTTTATAGTGTTCAGAGTGTTTAGTGTTTATAGTGTTTATAGTGTTCAGAGTGTTTATAGTGTTTATAGTGTTCAGAGTGTTTATAGTGTTCAGAGTGTTCAGAGTGTTTATAGTGTTTATAGTGTTCAGAGTGTTTATAGTGTTCAGAGTGTTTATAGTGTTCAGAGTGTTTATAGTGTTTATAGTGTTCAGAGTGTTCAGAGTGTTCATAGTGTTTAGTGTTTATAGTGTTTATAGTGTTTGTAGTGTTTATAGTGTTCAGAGTGTTTATAGTGTTTATAGTGTTCAGAGTGTTTATAGTGTTCAGAGTGTTTATAGTGTTTATAGTGTTCAGAGTGTTTATAGTGTTCAGAGTGTTTATAGTGTTTATAGTGTTTATAGTGTTTATAGTGTTCAGAGTGTTTATAGTGTTTATAGTGTTTATAGTGTTTATAGTGTTCAGAGTGTTTATAGTGTTCAGAGTGTTTAGTGTTTATAGTGTTCAGAGTGTTTATAGTGTTTATAGTGTTTATGGTGTTCAGAGTGTTCATAGTGTTTAGTGTTTATAGTGTTTATAGTGTTTGTAGTGTTTATAGTGTTCAGAGTGTTCATAGTGTTTAGTGTTTATAGTGTTTATAGTGTTCAGAGTGTTCAGAGTGTTTATAGTGTTTATAGTGTTCAGAGTGTTTATAGTGTTCAGAGTGTTTATAGTGTTCAGAGTGTTTATAGTGTTTATAGTGTTCAGAGTGTTCAGAGTGTTCATAGTGTTTAGTGTTTATAGTGTTTATAGTGTTTGTAGTGTTTATAGTGTTCAGAGTGTTCATAGTGTTTAGTGTTTATAGTGTTTATAGTGTTCAGAGTGTTCATAGTGTTTAGTGTTTATAGTGTTTATAGTGTTCAGATTGTTTAGTGTTTATAGTGTTCGGAGTGTTCATAGTGTTCAGAGTGTTTATAGTGTTCGGAGTGTTCATAGTGTTCAGAGTGTTTATAGTGTTTATAGTGTTCAGATTGTTTAGTGTTTATAGTGTTCAGAGTGTTTTTAGTGTTTATAGTGTTCAGAGTGTTTATAGTGTTTATAGTGTTCAGAGTGTTTATAGTGTTTATAGTGTTCAGAGTGTTTATAGTGTTTATAGTGTTTATAGTGTTCAGAGTGTTTATAGTGTTCAGAGTGTTTATAGTGTTTATAGTGTTCAGAGTGTTTATAGTGTTCAGAGTGTTTATAGTGTTTATAGTGTTCAGAGTGTTTATAGTGTTCAGAGTGTTTTTAGTGTTTATAGTGTTTATAGTGTTTATAGTGTTTATAGTGTTCAGAGTGTTTATAGTGTTCAGAGTGTTTATAGTGTTTATAGTGTTCAGAGTGTTTATAGTGTTTATAGTGTTCAGAGTGTTTTTAGTGTTTATAGTGTTCAGAGTGTTTAGTGTTTATAGTGTTCAGAGTGTTTATAGTGTTCGGAGTGTTCTGAAAGTTAGCTGTGTTCCAGAGGATCCACATTTGCCATTAAAGCAGGAGAAGCCGTGGCGTCCCGCTTCACTCTGAAGACGTTAATGAGAAACTTATGAGTTCGGGACGAGAGCGATGACTTTCAACCTTCAGAATAAAGTAAAAGCAGTGATGAGACGAGGCCTCGCTGCCATGGAAACACACACACGGGGATGTGCAGGTACACTAGTGAAGACTGATGATGTCAATTTACAGCAGATTGGCTTTAGGAAGTGTGTCTACATTTCTTTATGAAGTCTCACCCCCCCCCCTCCCCCACACACACACACATACTCACACACACACACACACACACACACACACACACACACACACGCACGCACACAAACTATGGAAGTTTCAGCTGCACTTTTTCATTCACACATATGGAGGTAATGGATCAGAGCTGATTATAGAGGCTTATATTCATTGTAATTGAATTGTTGTGGTATAAGAGGAATAAACACTTTGGGGTAGTAACAGTAACTCCTATCATTCGGTGTTTTACTGTAACACCAATATTACTATACTATACAATCTTTGTTACAGATATAAAAAAAATTAAAATAACAGCACACAGAAATAAACATCTGAATATAGAATTAAAAAAAACAGCAACCTACAGCTAGCTAGTACGTATGAAGGACAAAAATACATGAAGGACCATATACTACGATATTTAGATTTGTTATCAAACTGCTAGAAATACATATGATAACTATTACATCCTCATATTCCCCAGCTCGGATATGCAGATCGACAGTGTGTGGCCTATAAAGCAGATTTGGAGGAGGTTTCAGACTGAAATCAGAAGATCTGCAGTTATCACCTTTAAGGACCTCCAGGATCTGTATATTTTTAAATAGACTTGCCCACCCTCTCGCCCACCTGAGCTCTATTTGTGAAGAAGAACTCGTTATATAGATTTATTCGTATTTGCTCTGCAGCCCCAGAGCAAAGGTTTAACAGCAGAAGATGTGATTTCTCACTCTCAAAAGTTTGTACAAGCGGTGTTGTGTTGCCGTGTTCGCTTGGTATCTGAGCTTAGCTTTCCCTCAGGTTTAAACACACACACACACACACACACACACACACACACACACACACACACACACACACGGTCAGTGATCTCTCCTGCACATTTAAATGCAGAGAGGATTTCTGAGCTCAAGATGTTTCTGTATAAACAGGATTCTGTCATAGGTCAAAGGTCAGCTTGTTGTCAAGTAAAAAGGAGCTAAAGGACAAACGTCACAAGAGCAAAGAGCTAGCACTGCGTTTATAGCTGCTAAGTAATTACACAGCAGCTATCTATCTATCTATCTATCTATCTATCTATCTATCTATCTATCTATCTATCTATCGGACAACTATATAAAACATATGCTGAATAAATGTAAAAGAAAAGAACAGTCTGCGCTGGATCAAGTGCTGTTCTACTCTCGGTGCTGCTGAGTAATGCGTGGAAGCCATTTTGTTCGATTAAACCACTGATTAATTAACGTGATCCTTACAGCTAGCGCTGTGATATACGAGACTCCTGTTAGATCTATTTCAGCACTCGCCATCTTCTCACTCATATATATCAGCTTCTAAAGAACGGTCTCGGGGGTGTGAACTTCACTCGGGTGATTTTAAAGATCTGGACGTGGTGCCGCGTAACCAGACTCTGAACACCGGGAACTTTCCCAGCGTGAACACTGAATAGCCGTGACACTTAAGTCTCTGATTCTGAATACGTCGCGATAAGATTTGTAATTTCATGCATCTCTGTGGACTGTGCTGGTCTGAGGACGTGGTGGAACTGTCGCGTGTGTGAGGTCACCGGTGTAGAATAAACCGTGTCGCAGAGGGAACGCTTACTGAAACAGTCAGCAGTCATTATTCTCCTTCTGTCTCTCTCTCACATGCTGATCTGCTCGGGTAAAGTTTCACACTGACTCATCCTCCTGATGTCGAAACCTCCCGTGGCTCTGCGGGACTCGGGAGACGTGTGTGCGTGTGTGTGTGTGTGTGTGTGTGTGTGTGTGTGCGTGTGTTTACACTCATAAATAATGTAAACTTTAATGTCTCAGCAGTGCTTCTCCTGTAATCTCTGACTTCATCTTATCTAGTGTGTGTGTGTGTGTGTGTGTGTGTTAGACAACAGGAACGCTGTTTGGAACCATAGCAGGAGCTTCATACACATTCAGAACACAGACTCCCATAACGTCAGTGTCATTTCAGATCCCACAGAAACAATCACTTCATCAAACAGAGTAAAAACCTGCGGGATAAAGCAGTCAAAACGGACGTGAATTTAAATCTGGACTGATGCTGCTCTATCTGGTCGAGCAGCATGTTCTGCATAATAACATCCAGAGAGGAGAATTTGGGATGTAGGTACTTACCAGAGCTGAGCAGTTGAAGGGTTAAGGGTGCTCAGGGTGCAGCAGTGGTGGTGCTTGAACTCACAACCTTCAGATCAGAAGACCGATGTCTCTAAGCAGTCCCCTCAGACGTAGGATTGGAACCCACTCCTCCATTTGGAGACCAGATTCTCCTTGAACCTTGAGTCTAGCGCCTTAGACCGCTCAGCCATACTGACACTAGAATATAAGACAATATGGACTGGCACTCTGTCCAGGGTGTACCCCACATTGTGCCCCATGCTCCCTGGGATAGACTCCAGGTTCCCCGTGACCCTGAAGAGGATAAGTGGTATAGGAGATGGATGGATGGATGGATGGATGGATGGAATCTGGTCGTGGTTTGTGGAACATGTTTTAGACAGAGGAAGATGGAGATGTTGGATCGATATCACGCGTCTCTGTCTCATGGATCTATGTTTTGTATTTGTGTGATTTGCAAATGTATAGAGCCGTTAATGCAGTTATTGATCCACTGAAGATAGACAAACATGATTACACACACATATGCCTGAGCACGGACACACACACACACACACACACACACACACACAGATTAAAGTGTAGTGCATGGAGATAACAGCGTGCATTTTAAATCACATAATAATTATGTGTACAAGGCAAGTGCCACACTGTTATTCCTCATCCTTCTTCTTCTCCTTCTTCTTCTTCTCCTTCTTCTTCTTCTTCTCCTTCTTCCCCTCCTCATCCTTCTTCTTCTTCTTCTCCTTCTTCTTCTTCTTCTTCTTCTTCTTCTCCTCCTCATCCTTCTTCTTCTTCTTCTTCTTCTTCTTCTCCTTCTTCTTCTCCTTCTTCTTCTCCTTCTTCTTCTTCTCCTCCTCATCCTTCTTCTTCTTCTTCTTCTTCTCCTTCTTCTTCTCCTTCTTCTTCTTCTTCTTCTTCTTCTTCTTCTTCTCCTCCTCATCCTTCTTCTTCTTCTTCTTCTTCTCCTTCTTCTTCTTCTTCTTCTTCTTCTTCTTCTCCTCCTCATCCTTCTTCTTCTTCTTCTTCTTCTTCTTCTTCTTCTTCTTCTCCTTCTTCTTCTTCTTCTTCTTCTTCTTCTTCTCCTCCTCATCCTTCTTCTTCTTCTTCTCCTTCTTCTTCTCCTTCTTCTTCTTCTCCTCCTCATCCTTCTTCTTCTTCTTCTTCTTCTCCTTCTTCTTCTCCTTCTTCTTCTTCTTCTTCTTCTTCTTCTTCTTCTTCTTCTTCTCCTCCTCATCCTTCTTCTTCTTCTTCTTCTTCTTCTTCTTCTTCTTCTTCTCCTTCTTCTTCTTCTTCTTCTTCTTCTTCTTCTCCTCCTCATCCTTCTTCTTCTTCTTCTCCTTCTTCTTCTTCTTCTTCTTCTTCTCCTCCTTCTTCTCCTCCTCCTTC
>NC_030434.2:25848181-25850681 GCF_001660625.3 Ictalurus punctatus
AGGCCATAACAGTCCTTCAATCAGATTGGCTTGTGGGCATCAGCAGTGTAATCCCAGCATGCCGTGCTCTACATCACAGCTGTAACACACCTGATTCAGTTCATCAGCTCATTAACACACCCTCAATGGGGAGAACATGGCAGTGTGTTTGAGGTCAGGAAACACACACACACACACACACACACACACACACACACACACACACACACATACACACGTGATAATACAGTAAGTAAGTAATAAAGTGTGTGTGTTGCTGTTGTACTGAAACACTGAGAGAGCGGGTGGAGTGATGAAGTGAAGCTGAGTATTTTCCTGTAGCAGCACGTCCCGAAGTGTTTTCTTCTTCTTACACCACGGCGTAAACTCCTCCATCCTGAAGACGTCCAGCTTCACCTCTGACTGTTACGAAGCGCTGAAACTGGAGACTCCTTCTGTAAACATCACATAAACACCTTTCTCCTAACGGAAAACTTCACCGTATGCACGATCACGCGCGTTTTTAATGCGTCATGTGGAGCGCCCGCAGTCCGAGTCCCTGTGAACGATGACGCGTCAGAACGAGCGCATTAACGTAAACCTGCGCCACTCTCAGAGCTGCCGCTATAGAAAATGAATCAACACCTCCTGACTGATCAGAACCGCGCCGGAGTGGAAGTGCTGCGCAGCGGAGTGACTCAGTGTTCTTCAGTCACTTCACACGCCGAGCTCCTCGGCCCGCTTCGACGGGATCGCGTTACGTGAATCCGGGAATAATGCCGCCGTCGCTGTGATTAGCTTCACACTCGCTACACAAACACAACGTGTAATAGGGAAAGTATTGCAGTGAGGCGCTCACAGCGATGAGGACGGGATGATACCAGCTCATAGAGTGCAGCGGCGAGAACGTGATTTGGTAAAAGGGAAGACAAAATAAGCTCGACTTTTCAACTGCGTCCCACTCGGGACTGAACATGGAGCCGATATTCTGCTGGTGGTGGGGGGGGGGGGGGGGGGGGGCTTCAGAAATGACCTGAAACGCTTTCTCTCTCTCTCTCTCACACACACACACACACACAGAGGTCTCTCGAGATAGGACTGCAGTACTGAACCATCACCCAGATGCGATTCTCCTGGAAAACGGAGTTATCGACTCCCAAAAGAAGGAATCGATTCTGAACAGCTGAATCGAGTCGTTAGTGATTCCATTCCTGTACTGACCTACGTGTTTCCGTAACGATAAATCCAGCCTCTGGTCTTCATCACCTGCTCGCTGACAGCGGTAGACCGATCACGACAGACTGGGACGTCTGACCAATTAGAGCAGAGGATGCTCTCTGGAGGGAGGAGTTTAGAACGAATCATTTAGAACGGATCATTTAACGAGTCGATTGTGACACTGGGGGGAAAATGTAGCGCTGCAGTTTAAATGATGAGCACGTTAAAGTGTTTTTTGACCTCGGATGCGTGTAAATCTCTCGTCTGAGAGCTTTAAAACAAAATTAAGCACGTTTCAAGTCTACCGCAGGTGCTTTGGAATTTAAATGCAGGAATTTAAATAGCTGGGTTTAGGGGTGTGGCTACGGGGAGGAGTTTGAGATTCAGTTTCTTGATTTCTCATTAAATGAAGTCAGTACTACAGCACGGGTCATTTCTGGATTCTGATTGGCTGCAGATGGCAGGTTTATACTAACATGCTTGTTCTTATGCGTTACTATAGTAACGTTACTTGATGTGGTGATGTTTCCGTAAGGAGAAATACGATTATGTAGCGTGTAATGAAGGAGTCTCCAGTGTCAGCGCTTAACTTTACGTGTTTAAATGGATTTAAAAGTATGACGTTGTTGTTTAATCGATATAAAATTCTAACCGTTGTTAAATTGCTGCAGGCTAAAAGGAATAAAACACAGAGGGACGTGCAGTTATAGGAAAATAATGATACACACTGCGTTCTTTTGTATATTACCCATAATGCACTGGTTAAACGGGTTTAAACGTCGAGGTGGTTTGCTACACTAACACGGGGTAATGAAGGTTATAGCTAGCGCTAGAGCTTGTGCGTATCTGATTAGCAAGCAGCTAGCGACTGAACACGCTAAGATCAAAGTGTTTGATGTTGTCTTTACTACACGAGTCTTCAGTGTAATTCAGGAAGGACACGCCCTCATCACCTCCAGCACACACCTCCTTCTCACAGAGCTGTCAGGATAGAAAATCACCACGGACCGTCCTGTCCCCCACCCTTACGATCGGACATTCGAGCGGTCGCTGACATCACCATGGCAACCGGAGGAAACAGTCGAAGTTGAGGAGCAGTGTGTTATTTTTAGCCCCTTTTAGCTGGAAATTTCTCTCGACTCGCAGCAGGTGTTAAATCGCTTCTAGTGCTGAGGGGTTCTGTCACATTTCATAAAAGTGTTCTACAATTCCGTCATTATTAACACTGTCTTGTGTCCATTTTCTGTCCATTTTCTCTGTCTGTCAATGTCTGTGCATTCTACCGCTCCATTAGATCTGTCTG